>NC_137956.1:47521440-47711440 GCF_963924665.1 Micromys minutus | reverse complement strand
CAGGAGACAGAGAGGATCCTGGGAATAGCATGAGTCTTCTGAGTCCTTTGAAGTGCCAAAGCCACTGACACAGATGAATCCTCCAATGAAGCACCCCTTCCTAACCCTTTCCAAACAGTTCCAGCAATGGGAGCTTACCATTCAAATGGCTGCACATCTGATTCAAACCACCACAATCACTAGGACACACTTTAAACGAGCGAGTTGTGCAACATTATAAACTACATCTCAACAAATCTGCTACCAGACTTTTTAATGGGAAAAAATGCCAACCCCACACCCCACTACTAAACAAATCTTTACTAGGATACCTGCGTAGCACAAGCTCTACCCCCTGTTCTGAGAGAAAAGAAACTGAAGCCGTGTGTGCTTTCACCTGCAGGCCCCTAAATGAGAAGACAAACAGGCAAAATTGAAAATTCTATAAATAATTTTAAACAGACCGTAATGGATTCACGTGGCAAAGGGACAAGATCCAGTTCTAAACATCAGCCAGCCAGAGTTCTGAAAGGGGCTGAACGCAAAGGACCATGGGACTCCTTTTCTTAGTGAAAGCTGTCTACCCCCTTGTATGCAGTTCATGACACTAACAGCATCTTTGGTCTGATAGGTGTGAGAGTCCTTCCGCATGCCAGTGCCCAGAAAGTACAAGGGCGCACCTATTCGCCTCCAATAAACATATTTGCACAAAGAGCTCTACTCAGAGATGAGAATCACAAACTCTACTGATGAAACCAACAAGTGTGTGGGGGGCGGGGATCTGGGAATCTGTTGTGTCCTGTCCCACCTGCCCACGTGTTTTGACAGTAAGCTTGAAGCTGCTGTTCGGGGAGGGGCTCTCCGGAGGAAGTAGAGATGAAGCTTGGAGTTTCTAAGCTCCTAACCCTTACATGACTGGTACAAGGAAACCAGCTACTTCACACTCCTAAGGCCTTGCTTTCCCTGCTAAAATGGTCTGTATTCTCGAGCAAAAATGAAATCTTCCTCCTGTCTCCGCTTGTCAGACATTTGGTGACAGAAAGGAGGAAAACCTGGGATAGTTTGATTTTATGTTAGGGTGTGTAGGGGGGGGGCAGTGGTTGGCTTTGGGAAGGGAATCTCAGCCCAGGTGTGGCCCCCTCTGGTTTCCTGTATAGGACTGAGAGTAGCTCAGTCTGAAAGGGCGAGAAGCAATATCTGCTGTCACGGGGCATCCGAGGCTGAGCTGGAAGGGAGGGCTTGGGGGAGGGAGGAAGAGGTGCTCTGCAGGATGCCTTGGTTGACCCTCAAGAGAACATCAATGACCGCACATCAACACTTAGGTTTTGCGTGTCTGGGTCCGTCTGAGGCCTGGGGAATCAGAGTTGGCAGTGAGATACGTGAGCAAAACCAGCAACGCAAAGGAGGTGGTGACCTCCTGAGAGCTGGGAACCCAGGGAGGGAGGGCAGTAATCGAAGTGCTCCCGCCTTGGGTGGAGGTGGGGAAGCTTCGCATGACCTTATGAGGAGGAGAGTCCCCTGAGTCTGGTAGCCAGGCCTTGTAATCCCAGCTCCTTAGGAAGCTGAGACAGAAGGATTGAAATTTCGAAGCCAGCTGGGGTAACTTATTAAGGCAGTGTTTGGGAGTTTAAAAGAGGGATAGGGAGTCAGAAGATGAAGCTCGAGGCAGGATTATTATGGTGACAGGTGAAAGACCCTAGGCAGGTTTAATCTTCAGAACTGGAAAAATAAAATTAGGGCGGGGGGAGGGAGGGGGAGAGACAGACAGAGAGAGAGAGAGAGAGAGAGAGAGAGAGAGAGAGGGGGCGAGAGGGTGAGCGTGAGAGAATGAGCTCCAACAGAGTTGTGCACCCCAGCCGTATGCTAGATCACATCTTTGTGTAACTGATAGCACTGCCTATGCCTTCGAATAGCCCCCTGTGGGACATAGAAATGGCTGAACATTAGTGGGTGTCACGCTGGGGATTATGTTATATTATGTGACAAGGGCACAGGAGGTTCACAGATATAATTAAAGTCCCAAGTGTGTAAGTGTATCAGTGTGTGTGAATGTGTGCGTGTGTATGTGAGTGTGTGTGAGTCTGTGTAAGAGTGTGTGTGTGTGAGTGTGTAAGTGTGTGAGTGAGTGTGTGTGTGGTGGGGAGGGTGAAGATTGGCAAAGGAAAAAACTTCCAAGGAAAGCAGCAGGACTTTAACTATCCAAGAGTTATCAACCAACAAATGAAGACTTACAACATATGAAGTCATGAGGGGTTTTCGGTTTCATTATCGTTAACCAAAATTATATCCTAAACCAGAGATTATTAACCTAGAAGGTCTGTAAAGCTCTGTGGAAGAAAAAAGTTATTTTATCAACTTCTCACAAAAATTTACCTTTTCTTTCATTAAAGAGGCACACAACTGGAGAAGAATTATAAAGACCCAAGACCACAGTCTTACTGAGACTTACAGCATCATGTTAAAACTGCAGATACTTCAAAGTGCTGCTTATGATTGGCTGTTGTTCAAGGTCAGGTCTCTGCTCGGGAGACCCTCAGACAGGCTTTGCAAGAAATGAGGACTTGAGTTGGATCCCCACTACCTATGTTGGAAAGAAGAAAGGAAGGAAGGAAGGAAGGAAGAAGGGAAGGAAGGAGGGAAGAAGGGAAGGAAGGAGGGAAGGAGGGAGAGAGGAAGGAAGGAAGAAGGCGGAAGGGATAGAAGATGTGATCACACATGGTCTTTAATCCTAGCACCCAGGGAACCAAGATCAGTGGATTCCTACGGCTCAATGGCTGGCCAGCCTAGTCTACTTGCTCCATTCCAAACCAGTATACGATCTTAGCATCTAAGGAGCACCACCTGAGGTCCTCTGGCATGCACCAGCCACCACATGAACACACCAGCAATTAATACATTAATTTAAAAAGGATCTGAACTGTCACGTTACAAATATGGTCTAATAATTTTTATTTGCATTTTAATTTGCTTTTCAATATAACTAAATTGCTCTGTGGTTCCATGTATCTTAAGTGCACTTAAAACATTCTTCTGGGAAGGGATTTAAGTGCATCTCCCATCTTCCCAAGTGGCTTGTGCTGAGACCTTCTGTTTAAAGAGTACTGGGCTCTGAGAGACCAGCCTGTAGCTTACGATGTGCTTACCATGGTATAGAAACAAGTGTCATGTTCTTTCTGTATTCTGGTGACAGAAACAAACTGGTCCCAGCAGCTAAAATTATACCGCCTGCTACATTTAATGACAGGATCCTGGTCTGGGCAGAAAAATCACCCTGGACCCCTGGGGGTTTTAAGAATTTTGTCCTGAACAGACGTTTCAGGGCCAGATGTAATATGGCCACTTGGATGCTGGAAATTATGATCTGACATCTGCTTCACTGTGTGAGCCCACAGGAGGGGCAGGGCAGGACAGGGAATGCTAGCATCTTTACTCCTGACCCTTGGGGTAAACCTGCTGTTTCATGAGCCCAGAGAAGGTAACCAAGAAGGCTGAAGTGTTTCTCTAGACCTCAGTGGTGCAAGAAAACGCTGAACCGTGACTGAAACACAGAGGGAAGTCATACTGACTTCACAGGATTTCTAAGCTACTCAAGCCACAGTGGGCCTGTCTGCTCAGCTTGGGGGCCCCATGAACCAGGACCACCGCTCCGTAAGACTCACAGCAGTACCACTACTCCCTCCACAAGCCTGCCATAAAATACAGCCATCAAAATTCCAAGTTTCACATCAAACTCTGCACATCGAGGTATGCTGTATTTTTCTGTCATTCTGCTTCCTCGGGCTTGGACAGTCACCATGGCTGTCATGCTGCAGGATACAGCCGACCTTTTCTTTGTCCTCATCTCTCCTGAGTCTTATCCATCCTTCTCAGAGATGAATCTCTCCGTCAAGCACATCATTCCCTGACAATGCCTGATGGGACATTCTTTCTGCCCTGATGCCCCTTCTCCTTCTGGGGTGGCAATAGAATGTGTAGGGACTGGAGTAGGGTTAAGGGAGGCTGGGCGTGTGGCACCCCAGAGGGACAGAGAAAGACAAACACCCATTTCCTAAGATGGGTGCAGGGACAACTCAGCCATGCTTGCCATTCTAGCCAAAATGTTGTCACCTTATAAATAAAAACCCATCACTTGTTTTGTAGTGAGTCTCACATCTGGGAGGACTCAGTTATACCTCAAGGCAGCCATGTCTCTGGCCACAGTGTGAGGCTCAGCACCCACCCATGACTACCCAACGCCACTCCCACCCCTATGGACGGAATTATAGCCCCTGCTTCAAAGGCCACCATGATCTCAAGCTTCCAAGAAAGCCTCAAAGAAACAAAACACAACAACAACAACAACAACAAACCTCTCCACTCTTCTCAAATCTACCTTATCAGACTTGGTCCTATTTACTGCCTAGCACAGCACTGAGATCTTCAACTTGGTGTCACAGGGAAAACAAACAAACAAACAAACAAAAGCCTTTCATTGGACTAGAAAAATGGCTTCATATATTTTGGCATGGCACTCCACATGGAGGACAAAGTCATCCAAGAGGACTTGCAAATTCTGATTGATTTTCTGGGGTCTTAAGGATGACTGTAGAAGACACATTATACAACTTCAGTGAACTGCCACCTCACATGTGACTACGTCTGAGGACGTACATCTGTGGGTCTTCCTGGATGGGGTCGTTTCTTGTGAGATGTAGTTTTTCCCTCTGCCCTTTCCTTCTCCCTCCCCCTCCCCATCCCTTCTTTCTTCCCTGAGTCGTTATCCACACATGTCTTCTTTCCCGTGAGCAAAGTGACGGACTTTAGGGTCTTGAAATAATGATTTATGATCTATTCCATGTCAACCATTTTAAGTGGCCAAATTAATAACATTTCTCATACTGGAAAAGGAAACACTGATGACCAAGACTTCTTACTATAAACCTAGCCTCTCTAGCCAAGGGAAATCTGACTGTCCTGTTTAAAGGCACCCTCCGAAAACAACGATACCCAGGCTGCCTCTACCCAGGCTGCCCGCTGTCAGCCATCTGCTCCAGATGTGCCTTGTCGGGAAAGTCCTAGCCGCATTTCCAACAGTCACCAGGAAGCTAAGTCTGTTTGTTTTTTATGTCTAGCCTTCTAGACAGGCATAAAGGATCTCGAGAGGGGCTGGAGAGATAACTCAGCTGTCAAGAGCACTTACAGCTCTTATGGAAGGTCTGGTTTCCCAGCACCTATGTTGGGGTGCTCACCGTGCCTATAGCTCTGGTTCTGAAGGTCCAGTGCCTTTGGCTGCTGCAGGCACTGTGTGAGTGCACACGTGTGGGGGTGAGCATCATTTAAGTCCTTAAGAGTTTGTGTGCTGTGCACCTTAGTATATGTCTGTGCACCATGCACAGGTGACCATGAACCCAGAACAGGGCATTAGATCCCCTAGAACTGGAGTTACAGGTAATTGTCACATACCTGCTGGGAACTGAGTCCTTCTTCTCTACAAGAACAACAAGTGCTCCTAACCACTGAGCCACCTTTTCCAGCTCCCCTCAATACACAAGTGTTTTGTGTAAAGTCTTGAGGAGCAGCCACTAATGGTGGAGTTGGAATTTGCCCATATTAAAGATGTCTCTCATTAACCTGGAAGTTTTACATAGACTCTTCAGTCCTTTCACTGGACACCCACCATGGCCCCAGGATCCCTGACTCACTCCCTAGTCCAGGATTCCTCTAAACAGTGATGAAGCATCTGCTGTATTTCACACCCCACACTATGATAGCATTCGGTTGTCAATCTGTAACCTTTTCAAGTACCTCTGGCTGGGTTAAATGTACACTAGTTCCCACCATGTTGAATGTTGACGCCTTCATCAGAGAGCTAGAACTTTCCTAGTCATGATGTTCTAAAAGAAACCGAGATCCCATTTCTAATCAATACCCAGTGCACCCCCAAAATTTAAGACACGCTTTCAATCCAGCTTTCCTTGTTGATTGAAAATTCTGCTGGGCCCGGTGGCTCTTGGGTAATTCTCTTTTCTCCACTTCCCCTCTCACCTAGGAGTGCTGGGGTCACTGATGTATGCCACCTCCCCAGAAGCCACATCTCACGGTGGCTACATGTGGGTTATGGGTCTACAGGGAAGAGGGATGACATGCTCCTCCACTGCAGTGGGACCCCGAAACACTCCTGGGCGGCAGGACAGCCAACAGCACAGGTCATTGCCGCCGTGGAAAACGGCATTGGAAACTGGAGCTTTTCAAGCACAAGAATTCTGCATGGCCTTGATGCTTGGCAGAAGGCAGGCTTCCTCTGGTCAAAGCCACAGCATTATGGACCTTTCCCTTATCTGCACAGAAGCACTTAGAATTAGACTATAGCAACCATCCGGAATGGGGGACTAGCTGGTCCGCGAGTACTGACTGGATGCTAAAAGCCTGCACCCCCTTGTCAGCAAGAGAATAACTTTGGGCAGTTTAATAAACCCCTCTCGGGACTTCGTCATCTCCACAATGTAATGCACAAATGAGTCACCGGCAGATGTGACTCTAGAAGCAAGGCTGGAGCATTCCGAGTTATTACCCTGGTAAACGGTTATATATACGTGACCACACCATGTGATTCCTCAAGCAGCAGCCTGCCCCCTTAGAGACATCCACGGTCACAGGAAACAAAAACATCTTTTTAGCCTTGGGCTGTAATAAAACGTTGCTCACCCAGGGGCAGCAGGGCAGGTTTTCAGCCTTGCAGGGGGGTTTCACCACCTCTCCATGTGAATCACGCCGTGGCTCGGATAAGCATATGGTCCAGGTTTACAGAGGGCTTTACGAACACGTACTCCTTCTAGAAGCCACATGAGAAAATACGTGCCCTTGTTTTATGAGGGGTGAACAGTTGAATGCCAGCAAGATCAAGGGACCTGCCCAGAGGGTGCAGGAATAAACTGGCGGAGGCAGAATTCGAATCCATTTCAGGGAGCAGGTCACGGGAGGTCGTTTCTGGTCCTACAGGCACCCCGCCTGTTCTCCTGTGCTCCTTCATTTATTTGCTAAGCCACAGTCCCTCCACCTCCCACCCCCCAACCCCCTGCCTTTGGCCCCCACACACTGGGTGGAAATCCTTTACAGCCTCCTGCTGTTTCTCTAATTAGCTTCACTCACTGAGCAGGGTCTGTCAAACTTGGCAGGAAGTGTTTCTGTGACTTCTCCATCACTCATGCAAGCACACGTGCGCAGAGTCACACATGCATGCATGTACACATACACGCACACAGTCACACATGCACCCCCATTTCTATCAACATGTAGGGTAGATTTCCTTACTGAATTTTCTTACCCACTAGGTTCCGTATGATCCTCCCCCCAACACCTCCCCTCTGCACCCCACCCTCCCATCTGAAATCTCCCACTCCCATCATCCCCCATTTCAGTTTCTGATCATGTGTTCTAGGACCCTCCCCACCACCCTCCCCTAAAGTCTCTCCTCTTCCTCCTCTCATGGCTCACTTTCTAGATTTGCTTATGGAACATTTCATACATGTACATACGTAGAACATTCTCCTCTCGATTCCCCCTTTTCTTGACCTGCTCCTCTCAAGTTAGTCCTTGTCATACCTTTGATGTGTACTTTCATGTCGTACACACATATGTGATTTAACTGGATAAAATCTAGCAACCATAATGAGAGACCAGCTCCACGAGAATCTAGACTTCTAGGTGACCTGCCGCCACGTAAACATTTTTACTTACTTACGATTTTGTGATTACATATGCAATGCGTGTGTGGTGTGGTACAGTGTGTGTGCGGTGCACTGTGTGTGTGTGTCCGTGTCATGGCATACTTGTGGAGGTCAGAGGATAACCTTACGGACTCAATGCAGGTTCTGGGATCAAACTTAGGTCATCAGGCTTTGTGGCAAGTACTTTCTTCCTCTGCCATCTCTCTGATTCTATCCCACATGGTCACATCCCCTCACCCCTGTCCCATGGAAGGTCCTATCAAGACAAGTACCTATTTCATGGACTCCCTCGAGTCCCGCCCAACAAAGGAATAGGTAAATGAGCCCCTTAAAGCCATGTCTGGATGAAAGGCTAAAGAGTTCCCTAGGCCCCACAGACCGAGCTTCGTGTGTTCACTAAGGGGAAGGGGCCTCTCTGCTTACAGTGCCCCTCCACTGTCTGAAACTCTCCTTTCACGGGATCAAATGGGTGGAGTAAGAAACACTGAACCCCACCAAGAGGCACACCTGCCAAAAACTACATCTTTTGGGTTTCCCTTTAATGGGGAGTAAAGGAAAGAGAGGGGACATTCAGTAAAGTTGAGTCGTAATGACAGACAGAGCAGAACCCTAGAGGCACGTGATTTGTGCACCATTCCCCAAAGCGGCACAAAGCCCTCAGTGTGGAAACTCTCTGGCCAAACATTGGCTCCCTGGGCAAGGTCTTCTTAATGCTTGGTTTGTGTGTCTGATCACACAAGGAACCCGTTTTTCTGCTGCCTTCCCACAACACACTGGGAGAGGGAGAGTCCCATAAATTGCTTTTAAACCACACTGGAAGGGGAAGTTTCTAGAATTCACTGGCTGGCTGGCTTGACCTCGTTCAGGAATGGAGTCTGATGGAGTTAGAAAGCTGAGCCCATGGAAACCTTCCTGTGTCTGTTAGCTAACCCCCCCTGTAGCTCTCGGTCTCTCCCAAGTCCTTCTGCCATTTAAAGCAAAGACACTGTAAGACTCCACATGTCTCAGAAGTCAAACTAGTGCAGAGCATCCAGAAGAAACTCCCCCACCACCCCCAGCTTTGGTTCATTTTCCTGATGAAATGCCCTGCTTTTCAGTTCTAGCAGAAAGGTCTGAAGAAGCTGCGGCAGCGAGGAGCATCCTACACAAACCTCAGAGGTCCAGTTCCCTATTCTGGTCTTCACCACACAATTTACTGAGCTAGTGGAGAGAAGAGCCAGGCTCTGGGATCGAGTCCCTGGGTGTGAGAATATGGATGAATAGTTAAGTGTCTCTAAACCCCACTTCCCCCCTATGGCGAGGAATGAGATATGAATGGATGCTACCTCACAAATCCTCACTCAGAGAACAAAGGGAGACCCTTCCCAAAGTGTTTGGTGAAGCAGATGTCTCTGTCATGTGTCCCCTTCCTGTCAGTGAGGAAACAGATACATTTAAAACTTAATTATAGAGCCTGTGGGAATATTATAGAGCTCGGTGGGTCAAGGACTCATTTGGTGGTTAAGATCGTGTGCTGCTCTTACAGAGGACTCAAGTTCGATTCTAAGCACCATCATCTGTAACTCCAGCTCCAAAGGAATCTGACTCCTTTGGTTTCTGCAGTCATCTACTTTCATGGGCACATACTCACACAGAGGTATGCACACAAACACACAATTAAAAATTAATCTTAAATATATAAGGTGAACAGCTCCTGAGGAAGACAGCAAAATCAACTGTTGGCCACCGTGTGTCTACATATACACATCCATGAGGGATTTATGTTATACATCTGTGCACATATAGACTTGTGGGGGCTTCTATACATAGGTGGTATCAACCATGACAAGGATCCCAGAACATAGGTTTCTAGAAAGGAGACTTAGGGCTGGAGGTTTGTGAGTGTGAGAATTCCTGTTCTTGGGACCCACAATCATGGTGGGGAAAGGATTTGAAAGCTGGTTCAGAGTCCAGATTGAACTGAGAGGCTCTGGCCTATGTTCCTCCGTGAGGAACCACCCCTGGGATAGAGGTGGCTCAGTGAAGGAGTGTGTCCTTGGGCAAGGTTGGCTGAGGGTGAGTTGCAAATAGACAGGTGAAGTTTGGAGGACACTCATTGCAGTGTCTGCAATGTTGCTTTCATCATGAAAACTGGGGTGTCTGAAGCTTTCTATGGAGGCAAATAGACTCCCATACCCCACTCCATTGCATATCACGCAATTACCTTCCCTTCATGTTTAGGTTGTTTTGATTTTTATTCTGCTACCAACATCACTGGCCCAACATCACTGGACCAGCATCACTGGACAGATGTTTTTATGGAGAAGCTATCAAGTGATAGCACCACTTGGTTGAAGAATATGAACAACTAAACACTTGATAAAGTCTGATTATATTCTCATCATTAGTCAATACAAATGCCCATTTCCCTACTTTCGTGTAACAATGTGCTGGTGTTAATCTATTAAGCATTTGCCATTATGGGCTAGAAACGGCTATTTCATTGTTTCTTCCCCTCGGATTATAAGTGGAAATAAATATTTTTGTTTGCGTATCAAGCTATTGTAGACCCTAGACTAGGACTTGCTTCTATCTTCTTCTTGTGCTTCTTACTGTGTTCTTTTCTTACTGTTTCAAAAAGATATATGGGTTAGGAAACGTCTGTCTGTAGGCTTAGATTTTTCAAAACCAACTTTTAATAAGGGTTATCAAATGCTTCTATAATCCTTCTACCCTCTGTCCAAATGTAGGGGAGAAAAAACAGTGAACAGGACTGGATGTGGATCTGTTTAGAAGTAGTTCTTTGGAGCAATTCGGGTCTCCATTTGTCAGGATAGCAGAAGTCCAGTTCAGTAGTGTCAGGTTACTAAACACAAATTATGAGTGGTGGTACAATCCAGCAGAAACAGCCAGGCCTCTCCCGAATCTGCTAAGTCAGCAGGAGCAATGAGAACCAGCTGGGGCACCAGGAGGAATTTTCTGTCATGCTTCTCTCAGTGAAGTGAAGATCAGCAAAGACTTAGTACCTATGAAGTGTTTCAAGGCAGACACACTGTCATTGTCCCTTGAATCTTATTTATACTCTCTCCAGACATCACGTGTCCTCCCATAGGTCTTGCCTCAGCAGAACACTACATGAGTCTGTATCACATGCACTATGAGAAACTTTCACTTCATCCATCCATCATATATAGTCTGCTGCCATTTTTCTTCTCAGCATTTTACATTTTTTATATCATTTGTCACATAAATGAGTTTCAATTAAAGTCACCCTATTCTTTACAGTCTTGATATACTGTATTAAGGTGACTTCCCTACTTAAAACTCATGAATATAGTTTTTGAAAGTGGTTTTCTAGTCCTGTATTTTATTGGGGGAGGGGAGATGCAGGGTCTCAGGGTTCTCGTATCCCAAGTTGGCCTTGCTCTGAGGTCAAAGGTGATCTCGAACTTCTGACACCCCTTTCTTCCACCTCCCTGGTGCTGAGATTACAAGTGTGCACCACCAGGATCCATTTGTGTCACACTGGGCCTGGAATCTAGGACTTCATGCACATTAGGCAAGCACTCAATCAACTGCAGCCCCAGCCCTGCCTTTTCTGTCTTAAAGTAGTAGTAACTTATTATATAAAACAGATGAGCATTTATACTAATATTTAATCAGTGACTCCATCTTTTCTAAGACCTAAAGAAAGATCTCTCCTCCTTTGCTAGTTAATATAGTTTTGCTACTTTATAATAACTTTCATACTTATGAAAGCCCTTCTTCCATTGGCTATTTTGAAATGTTTCGTTCCTTTAATATATAAATTAGACAACCAAGTCTCACTGACAGTAGAAATGAATCAGCGGTTGCTTGATTGACTGTGAATGCTACCACACCTGCAAATAACTTTGTTCTACCTGGGGAAAATCCCTGAGTGTAAATAGTTTCTAGAGATGGTGCATCAGCTCACTACCTCGTTATGTGCTGCTTTGGGGGAATCAGTCATGCAGACAGAGGTTGACGGAATGTTGAAAATAGAGTCCCAGTTACTGCATTGTCTCCGTCTCCCCTCACAGCCTCCTGGGAACACTGCCTCACAGAGCACTCTCCTGAAGCCATTGTTCTCCTGCCTCAGAGCTCTCCCCAGGCTGAGGAAATCTCTAGTCCAGAAAGCATCCCTGTCTCTTCTCAGATCACACTCCTTCTGTCTTCCTGCTGTGAGAGCTCCACGCAGTAAGCAGAGTCACGGTTGGCTTGGTCAGAGAGAGTGCTGTGGATGGAGGAGTGGAAGTCTCCTGGGGAAGACAGAGCTTGGCAGAATGTCTGTGCTTTTCCTCTTCCCTTAGGAGGTGTAAGGACTCCCACGAAACTGCTGCCCCCTCTTGGAAGGGTGGGTGTGGGAGCCTGGGAGACAGAGCATCAAGAATGTACCTTCCCAATGCAAGCTTGGTGACCCGAGTTCTTAATGTGCTGTGAGGAAGGGCTGGAGGGATGGCTCAGTGGTTAAGGGCACTGGCTACCATTGCAGAGGACTCTAATTCATGTTTCAAGAACCTAAGTGGTGGCTCACAAATCATCTGGAACTCTAGTTCCAGGAGATGTGACACTCGTCTGACCATCATAGACTCCTAAACACATGTGACAGACATATCACGTAGACACATAGACAAATGAATAAATAAAGACAGTAGTGGCTGTGCCTGTAAAACTAGCACCAGGGAGGTGGAGACAGGAGGTTCCTGGGGCTCACTGGCCAGAGATCAGTCTTGCCCAACTGGTGAAGTCCAGGCTCAGTAAGAGATCCTGACTCAGAAAGCAAGGAGAACGGTGATTAAGAAAGAATCTCAGCACTGGCCTCACACATGGACATACATGTACCTATACAGACACGTGTGTGTATGTACATGTAGGTGTGTGTGTGTGCACACATGCACATACACACACACACACAGACAGAGACAGAGAGAGAGAGACAGACAGAGAGAGAGAGAGATAGAAAGAAAGAGAGAGAGAGAGAGAGAGAGAGAGAGAGAGAGAGAGAGAGAGAGAGGACTGGAGAACCGGCTTATGTGATGGGGAAGAGATCTAAGAGCCCCATCATGGGTCCACGGTAAGCCACAGAATCTCCCTTCCACAGCCACATGGCTGTTAACCACGGACAGCGTCTGTTTCCTATGGCTTGAGCTAAGCTGTCATTCACAGTTGCTGACTGCTCTTCTCATCCAGCCAATAGAGAGTGAAAGGATGAAGGGCCCACCCAGCCTCTCAGTGTTCATGTGTGCATGCATGACTGAAGGATTTCCATCATCACCTGTGGAACTCAAAGGAAGGGGATGCTGTATTCAAAGGAGAACATGAGGTCCTTCCTCCTCTTCTCTGTGGAGCATGGTGAACAGGGTTATGCACATAGTAGGTATGTTCTCAGCACTGACCTCATTCCAGCCCTAGAGGAAGCTTTTTCCACCTATGCTGTCCTGGAGGGAGGGCACACTATGTCACCGAGTGCGTTAAGACTGCATTGTACAAGGGAAGAGGCCTCAGTAAAGACCTGAGATGGAGTCAGCACGGCCCTGTCTGATTTCCTTCACCTTCCATGGTCCCATCACATAAAGAGAATCTCTTAGAATCATCTCCTATCAATAAAAACGCCTATGGCCAATGAGCTGAGGTGGGAAATAGGAGGTGGGACATCAGCAGGAAGAGAAAGGATTCTGGGAAATAAAGGCTAAAAGAAGATTCACTCAGGAAGACCTGAGGAGATGGATTCATGGTACCTGAACACGGGTAACCAGCCACATGGCAGAATGGAGGTTAAAATGGGATATTTTAAGTTAGATCTAGTCAGAAAAGAGTCTAGCTGTATGGCTAAGGTATTTGTAAATATCTTTTAAATATGAGTTTTATTTCTGGGAGTATGAGGCTGGGAGGAAGAACCAGACATATTGCAACACCATTGCGTGCCAGTTCAGGATTCTGACGTGGGTCTTCCTCTCTACAACCAAACCTCTGGGGAGGCCAGTCCTGCCCTGGACCTGCTGAAGAACACAGGGAAAGTAAGAGGCACATCTGGGGAATAAAACGAGCCCACTTTGATCTGGTGTGCAGTAAAGAGAGAAAGAGACAGGACCACAACAGGAAGGCGGAGCAGGCACACACAGCGAAGGGCCTTGAACACCTCCGGTGACCTATGGCTTCAGAGGCATTTGAAATGGGAACGATATTCCAGGCACAGAGGTGAAGGATGAGAAAGAATGCCGACGGCCTTCTCCCTCTGTCTCTGGCTTCTCGCAGCATCTGGCATATTTCAAGCTGGTGCTTTACCACATGCATTTTTGGAACTGCTGTCTTCACACTGTTGGGGTGTTGAGGTGGTCTTGAGGAAGGCCACAACAAGAGAGGATAAAATACCTTATTTACTGGGCAGCCTCATGACTGGGCTTTGAAAATATGACTCCCTTTCCCTCCTGGACTGATTTTCATTTCTAAATTTCTAGTGTGGATGGATATGAATCTCAACCCTGAGTTCATATTGTACCAAGGCAGAGGTGACAGTCTCCCTTATAGCTTCAGAGAAGCTTACAATACTACAGAGACTTCAAGCTACGCAATGTGGACCCCAAATGAGTTTTGGGTAAGAGGCAGGAAATAACAGCAACAGCCACCAAATAAAACCTTTTACTGGGAATTCATTATACACTGGCCATACAAGCAAGCGTTAGCAAATCCTTAGAACTCTGCGCGTGTTTCGAGTGGTCATTTTTCCGTGTGTACACATGAATGCACACAGAGGCCAGACATTGACTTTAGTTTTTGAGACAGGGTCTCTTCCTGAACCACAGCTGGGTGACTTCGAGGCTTTGGGGATCCACCTATGGCCGCCTCTCCAGAGCTTGGTTTCAAACACAGGGCGCCATGCCAGGGTGCCATGCCTAGAATTTACATGATGCTGAAGATCCAAATACAGACTCTCTTATTTTACCAATTAAGTCATCTCCTCAGCCCTCAAAATGATCTTCTAAGATGGACACACTTTGCAATTCCGTCCTTATCCTTAACTGACGGTGGGGGTGAAGAATCTGGCTTGGCAACTCTTCTGTGACTCCATAGCCCATGGGCTCTGTGCGCAGCATGCTTATGAGTGTGTACACACACACATACACACATACTTTTTTTTTTTTTTTACTTCTTTCTATGTATATATCTTAGACACACAACATGGCGGCTCCTTTCATTAAGAGTCAGACTTAGCCTCCCCATGCGGCTTTACCTCAGCCAGCAGAGTTCGGAAGAATCGGTGTGCTGCTACTTCTAAAGCCTGAGCTACAAAGGACTCGCTGGCTTCTACCCTCACTCAAAATCCTTGCCAAGATGTAAAGACCCAAGCACAGTGCGGACCTGGCTGCAGGACCCATACCGTGAGTGCTTTTTGATTGGCCCATCACAGCCATGGAAGAGGGTGGGCAAAAGAAAACATCACCAATGGGAAGCAGCCTTCAGCCTCCCTGCAACAGCACAAGGGAGGGGGGCTTCTGGGTGCCAAGTATATACGGTAAGTCATCCGGGCTGAGGGCCACTTCATTTGTACCTCCCCATGTAAGGGCAGAGAGAATGCCCTTGAAAAATGGCTGGTAGAAAAGCGTCCCAAAGTGTCCTTTCTCAAGGGCTGGCAGACTGCCCTGCCACTCCAAGAAAGGAATGGAATGGTGGGGTGGCCCTTACGTATTGTTTGAACAGAGGGGAAAAGCCAAACGAGGTCAAGGCCATTGAGTCAGACTCTGCTCCTATCACATGGCCCCTGCCACTTCTGAGTGTTCAAACAAAGAGGCTAAGTAGCTGTGTTTACCTCACGGTGTTTATGCTGCCCCGATATTTTCTGACTTGTGCGCTTTGGACGGGGAGCCTATTTGCTTTCAGTCCTGGTTATTTTCTCCCAGTGTCTGGACTCTGTCTGGGCACCTGCCACTAGAGACTGTTGCCATCTGCACATCTTTGCTGGGATGCTGGGTTTGTCTTTTCTCACTGGGTTTTCTTCTCCCCGCTCTCCTGGCCTTTGTCATGCTAGTGCTACTGTCTGTCTGTCTGTCTGTCTGTCTGTCTGTCCACCCGTCTGCTGGTACTAACCACTCAGGGCTGGTGGTTCCGCTGGCGGTGGGTGGACGAACTAGTCTGAGCCCTCTGGAATTTTCTCCACCAGTCCTTACTCGGTCCTCTGCTGTTCTGGATTACCCCAAATATATCTGTAGATAAGGCTATCTCTACATTTTATAGCTTTTCTTCCAGCATAATGTTGCTTCTCTTCCCCATGTTCCAAATCTCCCGGACAGAAAACGCAGCAACAATGTCCCAGGCCCTCCTCCATGTCATCCTAGGGCACTCCAGGAGGCACATGATTCCCTGGGGGGGGTCATCTTCCCTGGGGGGGTATTCTTTCCCAATTTACTCTAAAACAGAGTCACTGTTATACCCTAATGGTTTCCTTCCTGGCAGAGCGGGAGCCCCAAAAGTGTCATCTTATTGCCCTATTAGCACTAAGTGGCCTTAAATCCACCTTAGAATCTTACTCTAACATACTTCTCCAAACAAGGTCTTGTCTGGCTGTGGCTCACCCTCCTCTTCTACCTACTAAAGCCTTTTGTGTACCACAGACTTCATCAGAGAAACTGTCTTCAAGCCCCAAGGGCCTGGTGTTCCTTCTCCTCTTGGACTCCTCAGCACTGCCCGGACCTTGGATGATGCGTTCATTATGTGGAGTCGCACACTCCTTTAGGCAGACCCTCGATTGCTTTACGACCTCTTGCAGCTTAGAGTCCCAGATCACCTGCTAGCACCCAGCAAACAGAGCAATCCCCCTGGTACTAAAAGGGGCCGTGCAGGCTGCGGGAGCATCACATGAATACAAATTAGTTTTGAAACAGGTTGGTTGGGACTGGAGATCACCTCACCATCACTGCATTAGAAGGTGATGTTTCCTGAGTCAGGCTCCGCACCAAGCGGATAATGGCTTGGTTGGCTCTTCTTGGAGGGAGGGATCATTCCAACTCATTTGTTGGTGGGAGAAGGGGCGGGATGCAGCTACATAACTTGGCAGGGTTGTGTGTGGCTGTGTGATGGGTCTATTGTCCTGATGGCTGTCTTGCATGCCAGTGCCCTACTTCCAAACAAACAGCCATCCAACCCCTTCCATATTTCATGTGAAATCCACAGATAGCATAAAATAAACTTCTGTAACAGTGACTTGCCCCTCTGGAAACTTAGAACTACTGTGACCACCGCTACCTGTTGTTCAATAGTCTGAGTGAGAGAGGTGGCCAAGGTTGATGGGTTTAGGAGTGAGGCCTCTGATCTTTTCTTAGTTGGCTCAGGTTCCCCACAGGCAGGGACTTGAGTCCTGCCTTATAGGCAGAACAGTAAGAAGCTGTCAATCTGATTTTTACACCCCCATATCAACCTCTACCCACAAAGTGTCTGTTAGTCCCTGCTCTGGTGGCCAGCTGTTAGCCCGGACCTCAGGCAGCCCCAGGACCTCAGGCTTCTTGGCATCATTGGCACCCACGAGTCCACGGGTGGTAACAACAACCTGGACTGACTGACCCACTGGCTCTCTGGCCAAGTGGCTTGTGGCTACAACCTCAGACTTGACCTGTTGTGGCTCCCATTTCTGGGGATTTCTGAGTCATGTCAGCTCTCAGTCCTTCCTGGCATCACATGCCCAGAGTAACAAATCTGAGGCCAGAGAGAACAAAGGGAACTTTATCAGTGTGAGCATACCCTCCCACCAGGACAACAGGACAGCATGTTGGACTCTGCTTCTGCCTGGGCCACTGGGGATGTATTTCCCTTTGACGCTTCCTATGATTTTGTACTTGGAAACTGTTGGGCAGGTGTCATCGGGTGCTAAGGCTGTGAGCTCAGCATTGGCATCTTTCTGAACTACCCCTCTGTGGGATTAGCAGAAGGGACACCAGGTCATTAACCACCTATCCCTGTGGGTTCCCGTATCCACGACATAATTCTCTAGCACCAGGCTACTGCGGACTAGTGAGCAGTCTCACATTTTCCCCCTTCCTATCAACTCCATCCCCCAGTGACAGCATTATCTGCTTGTCTGCCAACTAGAAACCTTAGTGGTCTCTGGCTACTTACTTCCCTCTTTTGCTCCACATAGGCTCAGTCACCAAATTCTGCTCAATCCTGTTCCCCTGCCATCTCCAAAGGATACCTGTTCTTCACTTCCTATCCCAGTCCCATGGCACTGTCCAGCCTGAGCCATTCTTTTGAGGCCAACTGTCCTTGACAGTGAGTGGAAGGATTATGGGTCAGTTCTAGAGAAGCATGCCTCCCCTCCGTTCCCAAAGAGCCAAAGGCTTGAAGCCCTGAGGGAATAGTAGAGCTAGCAATGAAAGGATGTGGAGTCTCCAAATCCCTGTGTGGCGTAAGCTGTCTCTAGTGAGGAATGTCTGGCTTGACTGGCACAGCAACACCTCAGCTTGCTCTAACAGCCACTCTTGTTAAGTGGCTTTACGGCTAATGGGAGCTAAGGAGCAGGTGAGCAGAAGAACAATGGGGGAAAGATACATCTTCAGTTATATAGAGAGGATGGATACAAAACAGAACAAATGTATCATCTCCAACACAAGGGTGTGACATAGGAAACACAAAGGAAGCTCCCTCTCTGCAGCTCACCTGATCCATCCATGACTAAAGTCAGGGTTTCAAACCCATCTATACTTACTCATCTTTTAGGGTCTAAGGCAACGTAAACCTCGACCCTCCCTTTGTTCATCCCCGACAAAGCAACTCGTCTTGGATTGGACAAGGTTCCAGAGAAGAAGTCAGGGGACTTCAGAGTCTGGCAAAGGGTGGCTCTTGATGTCCCCACTGCTAGGGAGAGCAGGCACATGGAAACACAGGGAGGAAAGGGCCAGAAACATTTTTCTGGATCCTGCCAGGGCTCAAACAACTATATGCAGGATTTTTGCTAAAGTGCAGATGGGGTAAAAGGGTCTGGGATTTATACAAAGGGGTGCCTGAGCCCCAGTATCTACAGCTAAGGGGAATGGGGCGGTTCTGCAGCAAATCCAAGACACCCAGGTTGTATACACAGCCAGCTCCCCCTCAGGCAGGGCTGGGAGTTCTGTGCACTGGAGTCTGAGCAAGCTGGTGGATTCATTCCATCACTGGTTACATAATGGCCCAGCGACAGCCAAGGTCTGAACTGATGATTGCCGTAGAGAAAGCTCCAAAAACTAAATTCCAGGGGCATTAGGCAAATGGTCCTTTTAAATAAACAATGGCTTTCATTTTAGCTCAGACATAATGCTCAGAGGTGGGAGAGGAAAGGAGATCTGGGAAGAGAATGGATCTGTCCGAAACCACACCTTTGTTACCTTGTAGAGCTCAGACCCTCTGTGCATCCCCTGAAGGCCAGGACTCTCCGGCCAGGGCAGGAAAGTTCCTTCCGATCAGCACTGCCCCATACCACATCATCTCTCCACCAGTGACCTTCTAGGGTCCACTCACAGACCTGTAAGGCAGACAGCTGTACTTGGAGACAGATGCAGGAGAGCTTCCCAGCCCCAGGCCAATGCCAAGAACAGGGTGGGTATCTCTTGGAACAGATCCTGGCTGCTGGTCACACCAGGATCTAAGCAGCTCAATAGTCCAGCTCAACTACAAGTCTACATAGTGACCATGTGTTTTCAGAATGAACCCTGGAATACTGGGAGACAGTGAGCAAAAGAGAACCCGGCCCTCCTTCCTGTTGGCTGCTCTCACACACACCCAGCTGGACTCTACCCTAATCCTCCACCCAGCCCTGAAACATCTTCCTCCCATCTTCCTGTTCTCTATCATTGCTCAGCAAGTTGGGAGAACAGGGGACTGGGGTGTCCTAAGGACAGGCTCATGGGGCCTGTCTAGCCAGAAAGCAAGGTTCATAAAAGAGGACCTCCTTAAAAATGAAAAAAAAAAAAAAAAAAAAAAAAAAGCATCTACAGCTTCCAGGGACCAGTGAGTTCCTCTTCAATGAACACTGTATACATGCCTGGCTACCATGCCTGGACCATCTACGCCCATGTGCGGGAAGCCACTGTAGTGTGACATGGAGTCAGCTCACAACTGTGAAGAAGGGGTAAGCCAGGAGCCTGATGCGCAAAAGTGAATTGTTTGTGCACTGGACTCTCAGGAGCCTGAGAATTCCAAGTTCGATTTTGGCCTTCCAGATTGTCAGGAGGGCAGAGCAGAGAGTATTTCATGCTGCCTTGATTTGTGACTTCGCTGAGTGGAGCTTTGTTTGCACTCTGGTATAAGAGACAGGGGTGTCTACATAGAACCCCACGTGTAGATGAGGTTGCAAGAGGCAAAGCAGATAGATCCCTCTCCGTATTTAGGTGAGAGCAGGAAGACCCCAGTGAAGTTGAGGGAAGGACTTACAAATAAGGCCAAAGCCAGCTCCGTTCCCCTCCAGCAAGCACGCACTATACCCCTAAAGAAGAGAAATTTGGCCCTTATGTCATGAAGACTCCTAGGCCCACTCCCCTTTGTCTAGGTGACCTCAGATAAGGTATGTGAGCCTCTGCTCTCTCCTCTGTCTCTTGGTGAGGTGGAGGCCACTTCCCCCCCCCCCAAGCTTCTTTGAAGGCTGGGGTCACACTGTTGCATGGTAAGCTCTCAGTAAAAGGTCACTGTCACGGCTGTGTTGCATCATGGAGATTTGCAGGAGCTGGTGAGTGGTGGACTAACGGACGGGAATGTGGACGGGCAGGCAGACAGACGGATGGACAATGGGCGTGTGGATGAGTCCTTTCATGTGCATCCCAAAGTACACAGCCCTCAGAAACTGCCCCTTGAAGTGAACCTCAAGTGCCACAATATAAACTACATTTGTCTTTCAGAAAGAAAAACAGAAACAGAAGCCTTGGAACTTGTTCCTGGAGTTGGGACTTGCACTTTGCTTTTTTTAGAACAGCTCCCTGAGCTCACAGCAAGGCAAGGGACACAAGCTTTGCTCTGGAGGGCTCTCTGTCCTGAGAATTGCAAAGACACACCATGGCCTAGGGTCTACTCTGGAACATAGGAATAAGTTTTAGTCTAGGAATTATTAGTGCAAGGTAACAGAGGCTTGAATTTTGGTCATTGACATTTAAAGTCAGAAGGATAAATATGCTGCCTCTTGATATCATGTCATATCATATGATGTCCCATATATGGTGCCATACATGCTAAGTGATACAGTAATGAAGCAGCTTCCACCCAAGGTGCCACCATGGGTGAAGAAACTGTGTCAATAAACAAGCTCGTGACACCATCGCTCCTGTTTCTGAAAGCCCTTAGCCTTACGGAGTTCATGCCACACTGCCATAGACTCTGGGGAAAGGCATAGGAAGGGGTGTGGCTTGGGGATAGGAAGAGAGTATAGGAAAATGGAGTATCACAGACAGCATGGGCAGTCAGCAGCCTTGGAGGACTCAGCCAGATGTGCAGTAAGTCCACAGGCCACCCAGGCTGCCCAGCAACTGATTAAAATTCAGCAAGGTTCCCAAGGGTATTGACTATGTTTTAAAAGTTGCTTCCCAATGTCTTAGTCACTGTTCAAGTGCTGTGAAGGGACATACGACCAAGGCAACTCTTAAGAGGAAAAGCATTTAACTGGGGGCTGGCTCACAGGTGCAGGAACTTAGTCCATTGTCATCTCGGAGGGAACATGGTGGTGGGGGACATGGGCCTAAGTGGGAGAGAGGAAGGGGGAAGGAGGGAGTGAGAGAGGGGACACACACACACACACACACACACATACACACACATACAGAGAGAGAGAGAGAGAGAGAGACAGACAGACAGACAGACAGACAGAGATTTTAAAAGCATTTTAAAATCTCAAAGCCCACCCCCAGTGACAGAAGTCTTCCAGGTAGGCCACACCTCCTAATCCTTTTGATTCTACCAAACAGTTCCACTCCCTGGTGACTAAGCATTGAACTATAAGAGCCTATGAGGGCCATTCTTATTAAAAACCACCACACAACCCCCCAAACCACACACACCTCAGAACATAAGCAGAACATATTTGGACATGGAAGCTACAAAATGATCTGGTATTAATGATTAGACATTTTTATCAGTACTCAGGCACAGCTTTGGACAGCTGCTACCAAGAGGAAAAGCATTCTTGAAGGGAGACTTCCTGCCTTAGAGGGAGGAGCCAGCCTTGTTTTGGGAGGCAAGGTGGGGCTATTCTCCAGAGAGATGCAGGTGACATTATCCTTGTCTGGATTTGCTAAAACAGTTAGGAATAAACATAACCACCCTCCTAAGCGTGTTCTACCAGACATCTCTTTCATGAGCTAGGTATTGGGTGAGTTGAATGACTGAAAGAATCTCATCAAGAAGTCACACAGAGGATCACCAAGGGTGGGCAGTTCACTTGCAGGCTCCATGCATAGATACATTTTTGTGTGCACACAAACACGTAGATCACATATATGTCATTAATCAAAGTGTTTAACAACAACCTGTCGGCATTCTTCTTGACACCCAGCTCTGGCACAACAGTGTCAATGCGGCATCCTGGGTAAGCGCGAGCTCTGGAGAGGGGGCTGCAGCACACAGACCCCAGCAAACTGGAGCTTTCTGTAGGGTCCTGGTGGCTACCGCCATCCTTGTTCTCCCTGGATTTCTACTTGGGCAACAGTCCGGAATGTGTCAGAAACATTAGCCAGGCCTGGTGTACGCCCACACGGGAAAAACACAAACACCCAGGTCAGAGGCCAACCCCAGGCTCGAAGAATGTGAATGTTTAACAAAATATTATCTTCATGGTGGAAGTGCGGGAAATCCTTCGATGGTTCTCAGACTTACTCATTCAGGAAATTAAATTGTGAGAGACCACTACATCCTTCTTCAAAACAAGAAACCAAAACACCACAAAGGTATGGCTCTGATGAGTCACATACCTTAGTTAACTATGTTTTCCCATTTTTAGCAAGGTTATTGTTACTAGAAGGCTATATCCAGGTTTCTTCTATACTGCAACCTCTTTAGACCCGCCCCGACCATGTCCTCTCCTTGGAATGTGCCATGGCAGAAGTCACATCTGGAAAACAAGCTTCCTATCATTAATATAGAAAATGCTTAACTGGGAAGGTCACCTCCCTGATTGCGTACAAAGGTTTCCAGGAAGTAGAGTAAACTGTTTCTGTCTGAGTTCATGGTGACGAATGTGTCCTTTGGGTTCTCTTGACAAGCTCTGTGGTAAGAGGGAGCGGTCTCTGGTCTGACATCTCGTGAGGTGTCCAGGTTATATGAAGTGAGTGTTTGGGGCACAGAGGCCAGAGGAAGAGGAAATCAGTGCCAAGTATCTCTGGCATAGAAAGAGTGAGACTTCTGGGCTCACTGAAGGGACTATTTCCAAGAGTGGAAACAGGCCACAAAGAGCCATATGGCAAGGCCTTCTAGGATGGTAGCAACAACTTAGAGGTGGGGGTACCACCATATCAAGTCAGAGGAGGTAAGGGAGGGCACCGTCCAATACACACACTGCACACCTACAGAAGAAGAAGAGTTTTCATAATGAAGTAAGCTGTCATGAAAAGCAGAGAAATAAGAACCAACCAGCCCAATGCTTGCTCCACTAGATACAAACCACAAAGATTGCTTTGAGCTGCCCAGGGGCTACTACAAAGATGGATATAGAACGCATGTCACAAGTCATGTGTGGATAGCCAGTAAGGCAACAGTTACGCCATGTTACACCAAGAACAATATCCTCCACAGAACCCTCACAGAGACATGCTGACTGCCATGATGACAGTGGCAACGATACAGACATTCTTATGCAGGGGTCGTTTTGCACGGCAAGGTGCTTTGCAGCTGCCCTCTTAACCACCCTCAAAGTACAGTGGTTGCCTCTCATCTAAGCACATCAAGAGAATACAGAAATCATGGTTTATGAACAAAATGGCTTTGGTGTACCGGCAGACACACAGGCCAGTGTATATGCAGGCCCAGCTAAACAATGGTGAGATTCCTGGAGTAAAAATGGCAAGGCCAAACTCTAGCCCTGATACCATAAACAGAACTCATTTCACCACAGGTTCCCATAGAGAACTTGGGATGTTAGTTCTGATTGTCAACTTATACAAGCTAAGATTCCCTGGGAAGAGAGCCTTGGTCAGTTAGCCTGTGGACATGTCTGTAGAAGACTTCCCCCCAAGAAGGTATGGGTTACCCTTCCCTGGCTTGGGGCCCTGAACTGTGTATAGGTAGTGTACTGGCTGGTTTTGTGTCAACTTGACACAAGCTGGGGTTATCACAGAGAAAGGAGCCTCAGTTGAGGAAATGCCTCCTTGAGATCCAGCTGTAAGGCATTTTCTCAACTAGTGATCAAAGGAGGAGGGCCCAGCCCATTGTGGGTGGTGCCATCCCTGGCCCAGCCCGTTGTGGGTGGAGTCATCCCTGGCCCCGCCCGTTGTGGGTGGTGCCATCCCTGGGCTGGTAGACCTGGGTTCTATAAGAAAGCAAGCTGAGCAAGCCAGGAGGAGCAAGTTGGTAAGCAACATCCCTCTATGGCCTCTGCATCAGCTCCTGCTTCCTGACCTGCTTGGGTTTCAGTCCTGACTTCCTTTGGTGATGAACAGCAATATGGAAGTGTAAGCTGAATAAACCCTTTTCTCCCCAACTTGCTTCTTGGTCATGATGTTTGTGCAGGAATAGAAACTCTGACTCAGACAGGTGGGAAGAGTTGAGCACTAAGCATGCATGTGTACATTTCTCTTGATCTTCACTTTACATTGCGACATTTGCAAGCACAGGGGCTTGGTGGCTTATGACGAGTCTCTACTCATAACCCCCATTATATTGCAAATGTCTAATCCATTGAACATCCTAAGCTTGGTGTTGGAATCCTCTCAGAGCCCTGGTTGTTTCCTGCCAGGTATCATGGTTGAGCATCTGGGCCCCAGCTCGCTGTGGCTGTCCAGCAGCAGGAGAGAGTATTGCACCCTATGTCATTAGCCCAGGAAAGGCTCTGGACATGGAAAGGCAAAAATTTGTGAGTCAGACAATCACAGGTCTGGACCATCTATATAGGGACCTCGGGGTTGCTCTTCTTGTCAGTCACCTAACAGGGTGATGATATCCTTGATGAGAAATGGAGCAAAACAAAATCCAAGGATCAGCCCCCTCACCTTAGGGAAGTCATAATGTTTTCCTCCGACTGCGTGTTTATTTACCATCTTAAACCTTTAGTGCAGAACCCACTGAGGTCAAGCAACTAGAGCAGCAATCCTCAGGGAGGTAGGACTCCCTCACAGGTACCAGAGGGGACCCATTACAGGGGCATCTGCATCCCGTCCGGCAGGTATCTGGCCACTGAGGCTTCCTCTCCCCAAAGTGGGTTTCTTGTGGGGCATGGGAGGGAAGGGAGGAAGCAGAGATTCAGGATTCTGAGTTCGTCCAGCCATCTTCCTCCCCTTCAAAACCAGTCCCTATTTGGAAATGTTTGCCATTCCCTCTTCAGACTGATGACCTCACAGCTAGAAAATAAAACCCCCGCCTGTCTCGGCTCAACAGGTTCCCTGAGACGCTAAACACAGCTGCACTTCAGAGGCTATTTTTGTCCTCTGTAAATTCTGGGCCTCTTTCTCTTTGAAATATTTTTTGCAGATTTGCCAAAGACTTTTATCTCACTTCTGACTCCGGGACAATGACTTCATAAGTGCTGTCGCTGTGGTCATTATCTGAAGAGTGCTTGCACAAAACACATGTAGAGGGGCTTCTTCCTCCTGGGAGGAGGGACCCCTTGACTTTATTGATTCCAGGGTCTGAATTATGAGCAGGAAGAGGAGAATATGCCACCAAAGTGACTTTAACAACAACAAGAAGAAGAAGGCACTGGAGAGATGGCCCACTGGTTAGTTGCTCTCACAGAGGAATTGAGTTTGGTTCCCAGTGCCCATAGCTCCCAACTATCCGTAACTCCAGTTCCAAGGAATCTGATGCCTTCTTCTAACCTTTGCAGGAACAGCATGCATGGGTACACAAACATACATGCAGTCCTTTTAAAGGAAGAAAAGACTACATAGAACCCCCTCCCCCACTGCACCAGGTGGTGGTGGTACACGCTTTGAACCCCAGCATAGGCAGAGGCAGGCAGGCCAGTCTCTGAGTTTGAGGCTAGCCTGGTCTATAGAGCCAGTTCCAGAACAGCCAGGGCTATGCAGAGAAATCTTTTCTCAAACCAGACAAAACAAAGATAAAAAGGAGGATGAGGAGGAGAAAGGAAGGAAGAAATAAGAAGGTAGGAAGAAAAGGAAAGAAACCACCCCAAAACAATGTTTCTCTGAGGGGCCTTAGAACCCAGCGATCTGGTCACCTTCCCTTGATGTAACCAACTGCATGATGTTCCGTGGGGACCTGCGACTGTGACAATAGAGACGCCAGATTTTGAGTTTCTCTGATTCCAAAAACTCAACCCAAAGCCTCCTCTGCAGGCTTTCCTCAGTTTACCCCTTTCTGAGAGCAATCCTGCAGTGACATCCAACGATTCAATTGGGTTAACATCAGTGGTTCTGAAACCTTGCTAAATGGGATTCTGGAAGCTGTCTTCTAAGTGGGGTAGATGGCTGGGGCATAGTCCTTCACATCCAAATCCATGGTGGAACTTGGCCCCTTGCCCTGCATTAAACATCTCGTACATACTGACCATGTCCCTCTTGTCCTAGACATACTCTGTGGGTGTCACTCATGAGCACAGGTGTCTCTAACACTTGGCACCTGGAGGTGTGTGCATCTCTTCTCTGTCTTCCCAATTCTGTGACAGCTAGCTGTGCTGTCCTTACCTTCAAAAAGGGCCCCGACCCATCTACATCCTCTGGCCCCACTGTGACCACTATGGTCCAGCGCCTTAACTAGTGTTCTCATGTCTTACCTGGGCTATCCACTTCCACTCCCTGACTCTCCCCAAGCCACAGAGCCAGAGCGGCCGTCTAAAAACACCCCTGCCCGAGGAAGTGCCGACTTCCATGCAGGACCGAACAACACAATTCATTTAACTCATCCATGCTTCACCCAAGTTCCCCGAGTCAGAAATTAACAGCAGGTTACAGGGGAGGCTCAGGAGCTGCAGAGAGGCAGAGCCCCTTGCCCAGAGTCATGGACCTTGCTGGATTCCACACATAAGTCCCAGCTTTTGACTTGACCTCCTTTCTCACTTATCAGAGTCAAACCCGGAGGCACAGCAGGGAGTCCCCCAGCTGCGGTTGGTGTGTTTTCAAAGGTTGGAACCTAAGTTGTGTTTGGAGGACAGTGGGGCAGCTGCATCTAGGAGTTTATCCCGGAATAAGAAATGAGGAAAGATAAAGAGGGAGAGACCCAGGAGGACCAAACCGGATGCTGTGATTGATATATAGAAATGTCCGTGCTGGTTACAGTTGTTTGGTTGTTTGGTTGGTTGGTTGATTTTGTTGTTGTTTTTTGTCAACTTGTCACAGGTTGGAATCTTTTGAGAAGACTAACACCTCAACTGAGAAAATGCCCCACCAGATTGACCTGAGGGCAAGCCTGTGGTTTCTTTTCTTGATGGACAGTTGTGTAGTTGGTGCTATCCCTGGGCATGTGGTCCTGGATGCTGTAAGAAAGCAAGGCAGTAAGCAGCCTCCTCTATGGCCCTGCTTCAGTTCCTGCCCCCCCCCCCAGCCTTGCCCTACCTCAGTTCCTGTGGTGACTTTCTTCACTGACAGACTGTGGGTATAAAAAAATGTAACCTGACATAAGCCTTCTCCTCCTCGAAAGTTACTGTTGGTCGTTTTGTCTGATGGCAGCAAAAGAATCCCTAACCAGGACAAATGCAGTGGCAGCCGGGACACGCGCGGTGGCAGGCCTTCATCTGCCTTTGGTCCTGGCTCTGTTCTGCTTCCACACCAGAGGCTGGACCAGGGGCAGTTTCCCTTCTCCCTAAAAGCTGTTTATATCCCCTCTCTGGAGAATTAAAGGGCAAAGTGAATCAGATGGTCACATGTTAGGACTCATCAAAGACACTTTCCAACCAAGGCAAGGAGATGGCCAGCCCACTCAGAGTTTCCTATCTCCTCCAGCGAGTCTTGCTTCCACCGACCCTGCCTGGTGTATCCACTGGCAGTTTCCTGTGGTAAATAGATTTCCAAGAGACTTCCCAGCCCTTTTACAAACTCGAGGACCTCGAGTGAGTGTCCTCAGACACCTCCTGTCTTTCTGCATCGTTAAACTCAAACACAACAGAGAGAAGTGTTTTCTTTTTGTCCGTAAAGGTCTATATTTCACATCATGCTGATCCGATTTAGCCCTTTCTCTCTCTCTCTCTTGCTTTGCTAACATCTGGAACCAGGTTGTAAAAGCTCGTAGGTGCCAATAATTGCTCATTTTCATGACCTAGAATTAGTTTTCTAGTTTTATGGAAAACACACAGAACTTTTAGCATTAACAACGAATTAGATAATTGTGTACAAGCCCTCTGGAAGTAAATTATTCAAAAGTGTTTAACAAGAAAATGCTTAGAACTGGAGACCCATTAAAGGGGAGGCACTCAACAGGCAGGGGGCTAAACTGAAGTCATTTAGCAATGATGTCATATGTTGGTACAAAGAGGAGGGAGGGAGAGAGGGCTTCCAAGCAGCCCAGGCTCTGATAGGAGGCTTAGATATTGCATAATGGTTAGAGCAGTCAGCAGATGGTCACTGTTCACGTGTGTAGAAGGCAAGCTATGGCAGGCTCTCTGCCCAGCCGGTATCCATTCTCTGCTCTTCTTTTAGCCAAGCTTGACTATATCCTTGTTCGTAATTTGCCTGCAATCAAGATCAGCACTTCCTAGTTAGTCTCCCTGGAAGGACTAGTTAGTCTCCCTGGAAGTAGTAGTCAATAGCACACGAGTCAAGGCCAGTATCTGGGGCTTTCAAAAAAGTGAGAGAAGTCAGCGGGGGAGGAACAGTTACTTCCCTCTCCTCTTTCCCTAACTAGCACGTGGGCATGCGGGCTGGAACTTGAGAGAGTGCGCTGGCACACGCTGGCACATGAGGTGACTTTCAGGCTGGGAGGCCTGGTTTGAGGTTCTTTCAACCTTTCGTCATTGTGAAGTCACCCTACAGCCCGAGCCCTGAACAGCCTCCATGGGAGAGTGATCCTCTATCTTTAACGGTTTGTATTTGGATTTTTACTACACGTGATTAGTTCAGCCTAGCTTGAAAGAGTAATGGTGCCCCTTGTTCAGAGGCATCCCGAGGACAGGCAAGGGAAGTAAGGCAGAGTCAGCGGTGGTGGGCAGCGAGGCAGGAACAGGTCTCCTGCCCTCCATGAACTCCACCTCCACTCTCTTCAGTCACACTTGCTCCTCACCCTTCCATCTGCAGCCCCATCCCTCAGGCTGACTTTAAAAGAAACAACAGATTTATCTCCTTTACCTCCTTTCTCCCCTTCCTTTGCCTGGGGAGTCAGAGGCTAGTGGATCCTGTTAGTTCAAGGTCACCCTGATCCACAAAGAATTCCAGAAAAGTTAGAGCTACATAGTGAGGCTCTGTCTCAAACTCAGAATAAAAGAATAAAAACAATGCAATAGGAAGACTGACTCTTAGACGATGCTAAGCATGACCTTACACACACACACATATATACACACACACATACATACATACACACACATACACACATATACACACAAACACTGACACATACACACATACACATATATACACACATACACACAAACATACACATACACACATACATACAAACACATATACACACACACATACACACACATACACAAACATACACACACATACACACATATACACACAAACACACACACACATACAAACACATATACATACATACACATACACATACACAAACATACACACACACACATACACAAACATACACACACAGTAGGCCAGGAACCCAAGGGAATTAGCCTCTCTCGCATGATGTACCCAGGGCTGTGTCAGGATCGTGCCATGGGGCATCAGAGATGGGGATCATAAGAAACACAAACCAGATCTGAGGTCTGAGGAAGGACCACTGTTGCCTACTTTTAAAAATTCAACCCAAAATAGACCAACTGTGACTTTCCCACCCAAACACAACCTCTCTCTGAGGAGGCAGGCCCCTTTAAAGATGACAGCTTCCCTGGCCTTTCCCTACTTTGGCCCGTGACGTAGGTTGTTCCTTATGAAATGAGCTCACTCAAAGTTTCCTACCAACCCGTGAAAATTTAGCAACTCTAAGCAGTACATTTAAACATCCCGAAATCAAACTCACCCCCCTGCCACCCGCATAGGAAACTTTTTTTAAGCTGAAGGAGAAACAGGAATCAGCGTGCCTCCCCCAACAGAGTGCTCCTTTATCTCTGTACTACGCATAACCCCCCAATTCTTCCTAGAACTAAAAACTCCCGGCTTACAAAATATCTTCTCCTTATTAGAAACCATATTTAGCCTTGAGATTAAATATCCAGAATTACTTAAAACTCTATTCGTTTTATAAATAAGCAATGACCCGGGGGAAAGAGTATCAGATCCTTCACTACCCTAGCACAACTTAAAGATGACGGCATATGATAACAGAAGCCCTTTGGGAAGAGTGACCAACCTAGGGATCTCTGAGGACCCGATTCATACTGTGAGGGAAGATCGTTGGCTAAAGAAGAATATCTCTAAAGCCTGCTCAGATTTTTGCGTGGTCTGTATGAAAACCTCACCGAGCTTCACAGAGAGACAATGGGAGTCTTTGTTAACTGTTCCTCTTGTCCTCCAACTTAATTAAAAACAGAATGAAGGAGATTATTCAGGGAAAGCTACTAATGAGACTGGGCTTGTGCCTGCCTGTCCTTTGTTCTTCTGGCCTACCTGGCAGAAGCACCTAAAGGAGGGCAGCAGGTATTTTGACTCATGGTTCTCTGGGGGTTGGGGATCAGTCTGTCCTGGTCAGGTAAGGCATAGCAGCTAGGGTGCTAGGGGTGTGTAGTACCGCCTTTTTACATCTCTGTAGGTCAGGAACCAGTGACCCACTTCTATTGGCTCAGCCAGTGACCCAAACATTTTACATGTCCCCCCAAAGCAGCCGTACCAGCTGGAGACCATGAATCCAGATGCATGAGCCTGTGGGGTCACTTCATGGTCAAACACTGTTGACCCAAGACTAAAGAAGTCACCGACTAGGCCTCCAGCTCCACAGCCACCATGCAAGCTTCTTCCCAAGGCCCTTTAAGGCATCACGTTGTATCCCTGTGGCTGTAAACACTGTATCATTTCTGTATCATTTGGAGGTTGTCTTCGCAGAGCAGGAGCTGGAGCTTCCATAATTAGCTTACACAGAGTCCCTGAACGTTCCACAGAGCTTTCTCCCCAACTCAACTCCTCACTCAACTTCACCCTTCCCAACACTGTGGGCTGCCTCACAGTGGTGTAAATGAACATTCTTATGAGAAAATGAGTAAGTCCTTAGGTATTACTTTGTAACAAGCTTGGCTTTAGCTCACCAGTGGGAAAAATCTCATTTATGGTGCGTCTGCATGAAATGGGCCATTAAAAGGTAAGACAGTCAAGCCAAGTTTTCCCTTCTCCATCTCTTTCTGGCCCTGTCTGCTTAGCTACCAAGAGCTCAGGACACTCCACGGCGAGGCCACGTGTCTTCTCTGAGGAAGCTTGTGTTGCTAGAGACCACCAAGACAAGACCACAGAGACACAACTGCAGCTACTTGAAGCTCTGTGGGACCTGGGCTTGGGCTACGAACTGTGCTAGGCCACGGCTGACTTCTTCCTCACTTCTGAGGAATGCAGGTCCCTAGGCTTTGTACTTAAGCTCCAGGCTTTGTTTCATGAGACACACACACACACACACACACAGAGAGAGAGAGAGAGAGAGAGAGAGACAGAGACAGAGACAGAGACAGAGAGACACACAGAGAGACAGAGAAGAAAGAATCTAAAATTAGCCCCCTCCAAACTCAATTTGAAATAAACTATCATCAAAAAGTAAATAAATCCTTGGGGCCTTTAAAACTGCTTGGTTTTGGGTAAACAAATGAATAGGAGTGAGATTATCCAACAGCCCATGCTTTTACCACTATCTTTCCCCCTTCAACACACACACACACACACACACACACACACACACACGTGCCAGGGGGACACTCAGTTTTAGATCACAGGTTCCTGAGTGTCTTAGTCAGGGTTTCTATTCCTGCACAAAACATCATGACCAAGAAGCAAGTTGGGGAGGAAAGGGTTTATTCAGCTCATACTTCCACATCGCTGTTCATCACCAGAGGAAGTCAGGACTGGAAGTCAAGCAGGTCAGGAAGCAGGAGCTGACACAGAGGCCATGGAGGGATGTTACTTACTGTCTTGCTTCCCCTGGCTTGCTCAGCCTGCTTTATTATAGAACCCAAGACTACCAGCCCAGGGATGGCTCCACCCACAATGGGCTGGGCCAGGGATGGCTCCACCCACAATGGGCTGGGCCAGGGATGGCTCCACCCACAATGGGCTGGGCCCTCCCCCCTTGATCACTAGTTGAGAAAATGCCTTACAGCTGGATCTCATGGAGGCATTTCCTCAACTGAGGCTCCTTTGTCTGTGACAACTCCAGCTTGTGTCAAGTTGACACACAAGCAGCCGGGACACTGAGTTAAGCTGATGTGGTCACAGGTCCTGAAACTCAGTGCTCTCTGCTTATCAAGTCTTGGGCGAAGTCACTGCTCTGGGCCTGTTTCCTGGTGGATACATGGGAGTGTGAACTTCACAGGATAAAGAGGAAGAAAAGCAGCTTGGGTGAGAATGTGCCTGGCTACAAACATTCAATAAACACTCACCACCACCACCACCATCATCGTCGTCACCATCAGTATTGTTTCAAAAAGCCCATCTGCCCTTACCCTAAATGGAAGATGGAGGAGAAAGGAGCTTGAAGACATGGCTCAGGGATAAGGATGTTTACTGCTCTTGCCCAGGGCTGAGTTCAGTTTCCAGCATCCACAAATGGTGGCCCCCAACCCCATGTCACTCCAGTGTGAGGGGATCTTATGCCCTCTCCTGGCTTCCACAGGAATCCGCACTCATACAGTGTGCACAATCCCACACGGCCACACATGGACATAGATTAGAAAGTAAAGAAAACTCAGAATCTGTTAGAACAAATAGGAATGCACACACAAGGAATGCACACCCTCACCGAGGACCAATGAGCACACCGTGACAGACTACATCCCCTTACCACCACCAATCTCCTCCTTAATGACCAGACTTCAGAGTCCAATGGTATATGGCTGTCCTCCATGCCCCATTAGCTCAGGGTCTGTTCAGGAAAACTGCCTCCAAAACATATAGTCTCTATACACAAATCAAAAGGACCCTTGAAAGTATTTCCAGAGCAAGGTCTTCTAGAAAGTTCTGAGGATCTATTCAACCTCCAGAAACCTAGACTCAGACCTCATGAGGTTCCTTGCCAATGTGGACCCCCCCTCTCCCAATGTGACCTGTACCACCCAGAAGGGCTGAAGCCATCCCCACCCCCACCCATGAGAGCTCAGCTGCAGAACCTGTTGACCTTGAGCCCCAGGGGTTTGCAGTTACATCCCCCCCCACCCAGGTAGAAACAGCAGGAAAATGTCAGGGGTTTCTTGAACTCACCAGAAGTTCAAGAAACCAACTATGGGGCTAAGAGGTGACAACTCAGGAAGTTTCTGGAGTGGTGAGCCTGTCCCCGTGTGAATCCAGTAGCTTCGAAGCTTACTGGTTAAAACCTCAAAGGTTTTAATTTCAGATTGGATCTTAATGGAACAGTCCTTGGCTGCAGGACCTCCGTGAGTACAGAATAGCAGGAAAGAATAATAGGGAAAAACTGACAGGGTGACTCTCGGGACTAATAATACGTTACAGCACACTTGATCCTACCTCCGAGGTCAGAGGGCAGAGGGATTCCATTCTCCTCTTAGCCTGGAGCATCTCCAACCATTATTAAAGTTAGACATTCTTAGAACATGGAGAGGATTTAAAAATAAAAGCGAGCTTACTCTGGTAGGGGAGTGGCAAGTGAACAGGAAACACAGCACCGCCATCTTAGGAGAAATGCTTGCTCTAGGCAGAGTAACAACCCAAAAATAAACTCATCAACGTGCAGTGACCTTTTCCAGCCTGTCTTCTCTGGTGCGCTCGTTTCTTTTTTCTTGCCATCTGATTTAAACAGAAGAGAGGCTGAGGAGAGAAGCCTTCACTTTTTAGATGGCGTGCAGGACTTCATAAAATTTGTGCTAAGTAGAAAGAGTAAGGTCCGATTCTCAGCAGGGTGAAAAGGTACTACCGAGGCCTGAGCCATCTATGTGAAGGGGCTGGTCCCAAAGGAGCACTGTTGTGTGTCCTGTTCCCTCTGACTGGCTCTATCTGTGGGTGATGGACCGGCTGCCACCTGCCCCTCCGCTGCATCCAAACTGGCTTGGCCCCCCTGTCTCAGGATCTCCAACTCTGCCTTCCCGTATCTACACCATGTAGAAAGCTCATATAGACAGGCACTTTCTCCCTTAGCATCTGCTTTTTTATAGCTTGGTTTTGACACTGCTTCCCCCACCCGGTGATGCTACTTTGCATTTGCCCCAAGGTTGGGCCATCTGTGGATCCTTCAGGCACTAAGCTGATGTTATGTGACTTTGGGACTAGGTCATACAGGCACCATAACACACTTCCTCCCTATTCTGTGAGACACTCGCTGCTATGCTCACAAGAGTCCCAAAACAGTCCTTGTAGAGGGTCCACACAAAGAGACAGGTATCTCATCCAGGGTCCCTGCCCCTGACAGATATGTGAGGGAACATGCCTAGGTCAAAGCTTTTCAACCTATGGGTCTCAACTCCTTTGGGCTGTGTGTGTGTGTGTGTGTGTGTGTGTGTGTGTATCAAATGGCCCTTTCAGGGAGTCGCCTAAGACCATCAGAAAAACACAGATATTTACATTACAATTCATGACAGTAGCAAGATTACAGTTATGAAGTAACAACGAAAATACTTTTATAATTTGGGTCACCACAGCATAAGGAACTATATTAAAGTAGCGCAGCATTAAGAAGGTTGAGAACCTCTGCCCTAAGTAGTTCTGGCCAGGCAGTCAGATCTCTCCAGCTGACTCCCTAACACCACGAAACCCTACATCCTTCCAGTTTATATGACCCACAGAATCCACCAGCAAGCTAAGATTTTGAGGTGGTTGGGGCTGGAGAAATAGTTCAGTCGGTAGGGGAATTCCTAGTCTTGCAGAGAACCCAAGTTCATTCATGTCCTGACATCCACATCACGTGGCACAGAAGTACCTGCATCTCTAGCTCTAGGCTCTAGCCATCTTCGGGCTTCTACAGGTCACATGGATGTGCACATGCTAACATAGATACACATAAGGAAACAATGTTTAAGATGGTGGGGGGGTCTCAGAGTTAGAAGAGTAGAGATGCCATCCTTCAACAAAGATGAAAAACCAGCCACATGTTAGCATACACTAGGAAGATCATTTCAAAAGCACACGGGGTTAAAATTCCAAGCTCTGTGCTTAACTGCCTATGGAGGCTGGACCCGTTACTTCTCAAAGGGGCTGAAAAATGTGACTAAGAGAATCGTGTAAGATCACCATGAGGTTTAAAGGGCTCACAGCACATGAAGACCTTCTGAAAGGAGGCCAATGTAAAGTCATCAGCTGGGAAATCCTGCCAAGCCATACACACCTTCATTCTGGACACATGATTTATGTCTCCAAGCTCCAGTGCAGAGACCAGAAAAATCAGAACGAGAAGCAATGATTGAAGCAGGAACAAGTTAAAACGACAGAGGTGAGAAAGCATCCAGATTTTCCAAAGGTCAGCTCAGTGTTTGAAGCCTCCACAGGCGGCCCAAGTGCAGGGCAGAGACAGGCAGACCGCACCAGCCTTGGGAGGAATGTCCAGTCAAGTTTCCTTCTTTATTCCTTACAGTGATCGGATTCAATGGGTTCGACTTAGCAGATGGTTTAGGGTGGCGTCCTATCACTGGCTTAAGGCAATGGCGGAGCGCCGAACCCATAAATTCATCTGAGCCACGCTCTCAGCTGCCTACCGCTATGTTTCTCTGGCATTATTCATGAGGATAAAATGTGAACTTGACTTTACCTCATTTCCCATCTAATCACTGGGAACTCAGAAAGCATTCTTAGTAATATCCTGGTAAAATTCAGAGAAAGACTCCAACAGGCCACCAAAATAATTGACAAAAACCAGTGGCTCTCACTAGAAGGGGACAGTCAGCCCAGCCCTATTCCCCACCCCCTTTTAAACAAAAATGCCTTTATAAGCTTCCTCCAAGATTTCTGAGATGAATGGCAAGCAGATGAGTAGGATAAGGTGACGCATGATGGGTCTTCAGCTGGAGAGTGTAATGGTTAGTGTCAACTGTCAGTTTGATAAAATAAGAACTGGGAGATGGGCCTCTAAGCATGTCTTTGGGGCAATTTTTTAAATTAAGTTGAGGTGTAAAGACTATCCCACTATGGGTAGCACCAATCCCTATGAAGGGAATCCTAGACTGAGAGTGAAGTACCATGACACACAGTCCTTCCTCTCAGTTCCTGAATATGGATGCAGTATGAGTGGTCCCCTGAGCTCCTGCTGTGGTGTTCCCCTCCCCCACACCATGACGGACTGTACTTGGAATTGTAAGCTGAGTAAGGTTTTTGTTTTGTTTTGGTCAGAGTATTTTATCCCAGTAGGTGAAAAGGAAACCAAGAGAGTCTGACTGCAACAGGAACTTCTCCCTTTCATATTCCCCAGCCATCTCTCAGCCCCAGGAGTCTCGTTGGCTTCTTGACACCTACACAAGAAGGGTAAGATTCCCTTGGCTGGGATCCAGACTTGCTCATAGTATAGAGTGTGGCTTAGCATCAGGATCTCCCAAAGACAATTTGAAATCTTATATTACTTTCCTGTTGTCATGAAACACACCAAGGCAACTTATGGGAGAAAGAGTTTGCATGGGTTTCTAGTTCTAGAGGGCTGTGAGTTCATCATAGCAAGAGGTGTGATAGCTAGACAGGAAGCTGAGAGTTACATCCTTAATTGTAGCCATGAGGCAGAGAGTAGAACTAGAAGTGGGACTAACCCCAAAGCCCAGGGACTTACTTCCTCCAGAAGCAACACTAATCTCAAAGCCCACCCCCCAGTGACATACTTTCTGCACCACTTAACCCCTTCAAACAGAACCACCTACTGGAAACCAAGTATTCAAATATGCAGGCCTAGGAGGAGTGTTCTTATTCAAATCACTACGCATTCATTGCTGACCTACTGGATAAAAAAAACATCATTTGGGGCCCAGACACCTGTTGCTTCTAGCAATTTCTGTTGTATATGTTTGATTCTGATAAAAATTTGAAAATCGATGGTCTTAAATGAGAGCCACAGATTTAAATCATAGGCTACAAGAGCCCCCCACCCCCACCCCATCCCTGTATTTGCAGTTGATATCTAGACAGTGGTTCTGGACGTTTGAGTCACTTCCCAGTCAGGGCCCTATGAGTTTGCCGTTTGGGCTCAGCATCCTTGTGCAATTGTCTATCTGTGTCATTGTTTCCTATTCCTAACCTAACATGGATGCAGTCTTGTACAAAGCCAGGTTCTCCATCAGAACAAGTCAGACTTTGTACTGTCTTAAGTGTTCAGATAACTTGCCTATGAGATGTGGCCTTTAGTTACCCTCCATTCCTGGAGTAGAACTTTAGCCAGCCAGCAGAAGGTACAGGCATCCAGAACGGTTATGAATTCCACCCCCTCTGCCTTTAACAAGGGGCTATAGTTACCCTTTAATCAGTTACCTCGATGACATGGCCTGGACCTTAAGTTTATTCTTCTGTTTGATGGCCAACCTGATGTCTAAGACAGTTTCTTTGCAGAAAAGGTGGATTGTAACCTTGTGTCCCAGTGAACCTGTTTCTTAAGCAACTAGACAGTGTCAGGTCTGCCATGCCTTGGTATTTTCCCAGCATGCAATGCAAACAGCCCCATTTGAGCCCATTTCTGGATCAATGAACTAGGACTATTTCTAGCCACCTCTCAGCAGGAGGGTGTCATAACTTGGGTTCTCATCCAGCACAATTCTAGAACTGATTTTTAAAATGTGTTCTTATCTCTCTGCTCTATGAAGTTATCCTGTGACAATATCATTCTTTTTCTATGGTTAAGACTGAAATAAAAACATTTGTATCTGTGGAAACTGAAGGAAGCTCTTAGATGTCAACATTTGTGGTCAAGTGTACATGTGCTCACTCAGCCTCACACAGGCAATGTCAGAGGTAGATTTTTCTCTCCCATAACCCTTTGTTGGATCCATAATGATATACCCTAACGAAGTCTGAAAGGTCATGCCACAAGCAAATAATGGGGAACGAATGCACATGTCAAATCAAAGCAACCCTCATCTATACATATGCAGGCACAGGAAGCCTTGCCTTAACTAACAAGAAACACAAAGTGCAGCCTGACCTTCATAGCCCAGGCCCATTTCACAGCTGCATCTTTCCCCCAATGATACCCTCAAGTGTGCTGCCCAGCAGAGATCTGATTGGTCAGTCTCCTGGGCACTTAATATGTAAGAATAGTGACAACCAGAATAGCCCACAGGACTCCAAATCTGCCCCACAAAAGCTGCCAAGAACTTAAGAGGTTCATCCATTTGAGCCTTTGCTACACCCAAGAGGTCATCCAAGGCTAAGGATGGTCACACCCAGGGCAGAAATGCTGGGTTATGAGAGATCTAGGCAGCTGTTTCGGGGCATGGCAAATCCACTGACCAACCTATCTCAGGGGAGCTGGCTCCTCACACTCGTGAGACATTAAGATGGTTTAAATTTTCTCCACTGGCATGACTCAGTGATATACATCCTCAAAGCAGTCTCAACAACAGCAGTATAAATCAGACACTTAATCTAACCCAGCTTCATGCTCAGCCATAGCTATTCCTTGGGGGCCTACAATCCATCATACCAAGGTTTTCTAGTATCTCCAAGGCTGAGCACACAAAAGCCATGCCAAAGGACTTCGAGTGGAGTTTCTTCCCATCCTTAACACCACACCTAACTTTACTTTACCAAGCAAACACTGCAACTCCTCTTCTGTGGGCCAACATTTCTTGGCTTTTTAGGTTAGAGCCTAGAAATATACTTATTTGGGCAACTCAATGGGACATCACTGAGTCAACATTAGATGCAAACTCTGAGAATACACTGTTGTCCTTTTCAAGGTATGAGATACCCAGGGAACATCTAGCCCACGCCTTCTCTTGGATCTAAGAATGGGACTCATACAATGTGGCAGCATTTATTAAAAGAATGGCTTAATCTTTTAAGGGTCCCCTTGGGAATCAAGATGGAGCTGGAGAAGGAGGAGCTAGATCCAGGTGGGCTTAATTGGCATTAGGTAGATATGAATATTTTAAGGGATTCGATAGATCTTTTTATCTCATATAGAAGGAAAGTTTGTATCTTTGTCTATTGGATGTAATCTTATTGTGTAGAGGGTTTGTGGGTTGAGAATTTAATATATAAACCTAGATGAAAAGCTACCAGGCTTTGGAGTCATGTTTGTGTCGGGCAGTGGAGGAAAGAAAATGCCGGGGTGATCGTATCCACCCGGGACAGAAACAACAGGGGTAGTGGAGTGAACCACACTGGAGTTCTTAGAGGTGGCCTCAAGTGCCAAGTGGTGTGGGGACCGAATGTGTGTGCTCGGCTCCGCACTAGAGCAGTGTCCACGAAGCGAGACCTTGGGAGCGATGAAATGATAAGCCATCCTTTTAATATTTACTGCATCGCTATGACTCACATTTGAACCTCTCAAATGAGGAGAAACTTACTGCCTCAGACAGTCAGCTCTGGTGGACAAGCTGGATGGTACACGCCACAGATACTGAACATAAAAACCTATGTTCATATGCCCAGGTTAGGGCTTTCCTCTCTATCATCAAGTTTGAAGATTAAAATTCTTCTTAAGACACACAGTACAGGGGCTGGAGAGATGGCTGAAACTAAGAGCACATACATGTTTCCAGTTCCCAGCACCCACATGACAGCTCCCAACTGTAACTCCAGTGCTAGGCATCCAATCCCCTCTTCCGGCCTTCGTGGGTACCGCACACACACTACACATACAATATAGGTAAACATGCAGGTAAACCACCCATACACCTAAAATAAAAAGAAATAAAAAAGTACCAGAAAGATAACAACCCAGTACTTATCCTGCCTAGCCTTGACAAACAGGAGGCACAGTTTAGAGGAAGATATATGCTTAACATGTGCATGGCCCTGGGTTCAATCCCCTGCACCCCATCTGAATATATTTATAAATAAACACAAATACGTATAGAGTATTAAACTGTCACCAGTGGCTTCTTTTAATGACATTCTGTGAGTGAGAGAGGCTAAGTAAAAGGGCCTGCCCATCATCTGGGGGGGGGGGGGAATTTAAATATACACATTCCAACTTGAAGCATTTCTAAGTGTACAGTTCCCTTGCACATAAGTCCCTCTATATTGTCATCTTCGTTAGACCAGTATCTCTACTGTCATCTCCTGAGTGTCTTCACTGTCTCTTCCAAAACTCCATACCCACCTATTATCAATCTATTTTAAAATCCCCAGGTGACTGGGTGTCTGCTCCAGTGTGGGAAACACACGTGTGTAATTCCACAGCCTGGCATCATGTCATTAGCCACATCACATCAATGGTGACTGTCCTGCCTATGTGACACTCACCTTGTCTTCTCACTTCTAACCATACAAACGTCTTGAGAATATAACTTGGCTTATACATGTCAGCTTTCCGTGATCCGCTTAAGCCTGGGGCTGTTTGTCACAGGGATAAGTCAACTGAGCTCTTAACTACAGTCTACATAACACACTAGGCTCCACGGGAACCTTGGAAAGAGAGTCTAATGGAGACAGGAGTATCAGCTGTATGCCAGGGACCTTCTGGGGCATTCTGGTTAAAACATTTCTATCCACCCAAATCATAATCCTTTGTTGGCTCCGTCTCATGGAAGAAATAAATATGCCTTAGTCTCAGTCTGTGGGGTAAAGGGGTTCAATTCACACCCCAGCTCTGCCTTCACTCTCTGCAGGACGGCCTTAGCCTTTGAGACAGTGGTTCCTCACACAAGTGTTTAGGAGCCCAAGACCAAGCCTGCTAAATTTAAACACTTGAAGCTCATGTGCATCTTGAGTTTTAACTAGCATTTCTGTTCTCTTCATGAGAGCCAGTCTTTGAGGACATCTGTCGGTCCTCTTGAGCATCTGTCATTCATCCTCTCATCTGTAAGTCTGGGTGTGACCGTACCGGATGAGGCTCCGGACTCCAGTCCAGCCACAGAACTCATGCACACAAGCACTCGACAGGTGCCTGTTGAATCAGGGGCCAAGCAGATTTGTTTCCTAGATGTGTCATGATTCTTTAAAAGATGCCTATTCACACAGGGTTGCTTCCCTTCTGCGTAAATCTGTAATAATTTAATGACAAGGGCAGAGGAGAGAGGATCATCTTTCCTTCCATCAAGATGAACAATCAGTCAAGGCTGCAGAGGGTCTAGCTAAATTTAACATGAAATGTGGGCTTTCAAAGAGTCTTCTACAGTACATAAGCCAGCTAAAAATATGGTAAAACAATTAGCTCATCCCTCGATTGATGGAAGCCGTAAGTGGTGGGGGCTGTAGAGGTCGTTATCCCGGCCTGTCACTATCTTTAACTAAGGCTTATCGATAAAAGGGACCTGGCACATATCTAGGGATATGAAATAAGTTCTAGCACTCAAGTTTGAGGCTAAAAATGTTTTGATATAAATAGAGAGAAAAGACCTCTGAAGGCACAAAGCCAAATCACTGAGAGAAAACCAGTAAAACCTGCCCCAGGACTACCTCAACTTCAGAGATGCAAAACCCTGCAAGGTCAAGTTCTTAGGAAAATGTAAGTCTCTAATCTCCTCACGTGTAAGCTTCTGACGCATTATTATTATGCAGTCCTGTCCATAGTTGGATGGGGGTGTGTTTAATACACTCGATTCTAAAATGTATCTGAACATGAAATTTTATAGTGCCTCTTAATGAAACACTTATCATAGACCATCTGTGATGGGTTGAATGTGAAATACCCCCCATTGGTTAGAGTATTTGGATATTCAGTGTCCCCAGCTGTGACACTGATCCTCAAGGTTGAGAAACCTTTAGGAAGTTGAACCTCACTGGAGAATGTGGGTCACAGAGGGTGGATCTTGATGTTTTATTGCCTGGTCTTACTTCCTGTCCTTTCTCTGCTTCCTGCTCGGCCATGACATAAAGTGAGGTGTCCCCATCGCATATTCCTGCCACTGCAAGTCACTTGTTGCCAGGCCTCCCCTATGTGATAGATGGCCTCCCCTCCCGTAGTAGGACAAAATAAGACCTTTCCTCAAATTGATTTTTGTCAGGTATCATGCCATAGCCATGAGAAAAGTAAGGAATTCACAATCTGTGTCGAAAATGCTGGTGTGCAGCCCTTGATGTTACCACAGAATTAAAGCCAGAAGCCGAGTGTTCTCGGGGAATATTGTCCATAAAAACATGAGTGTCTGGTACATTGTTGCTGCTTCTTAGGATGAAAAAAAAATAGGTGTTGGCAGCAATGGTGTCAGAAGCCAGCCCAAGAACTTCAGATAGGCATGGTGGATTTAGGGGACATGAATGGCAAAAGCTGGTATCCGAGGAGACATCGGTAGCTGGAACACCATCTCCAAGTTACAATGAGTCTGCCCATTAGAAATGACAGTCAGGGACCCAACGATGACCCCAAAGTCAGAGAGTAATAGAAAGAGAAGGGACTCGAACATTTAACGCCAGAAACCTGGTGGTTGGGAGCTAGCACACGAACAATCTGGAGGTCCTGCTGTAGTCTTATACTGAAGCCCGGTATAAACCCAGTGCCACAACCCCCTGTAGAGGGCAGCTTACAATTAAATACATGGCTTCAACCTGAGACTTCATTCTGACAGTCCCAAATTTAGGAGACAGGGTAAGTTTCCAGCTGCCCCCTTTAATGCCGGCCTTAAAATGTAGGTGCACTTGGGTGACCAAGTGTTCAAAGGTGGACCCTTCGGCTGCATGATCCAACAGGCTGATATTTGCTCATGATACCAAACCATTAATTTTTTTCCCACAGCTGTTCAAGAATTTCTTGGACAACACACAAAAATTAACTCAAAATAGATCACTGATCTAATGTGATAGCTAGCGCTGTACAACTCTGAGAAGAGTGTCTTAAGCACATGCTCGTCTTGGACACCGTCCAGTATCTTTGAACATCCAGTGAACATTTATTGGGCAGTTACTCAATGTCAATTACTGAGCTTGGTGCCTGGGAAACGGAGACAAATGTGATTGTGGTGAATGTGGACCATCTTAAAGCCGTCCTAATGCTCTTCACAGCTTTCTTGTTAATAAAACGACCCCCAAGTCTTGTTGAATCCATGCGTATGTCTTCCCAGTACTACTTTGGTTATAATCCAAGTTTTTGGAACCTTGGGCTCATCAATCATCAGGTAAGGATGCGTTTAGTCCATCCCAACCTGTCTCTAACAAGACTGGTGGAGAGTTGTTTTAGTTTCTGTCACTGTGACAAATAACACGATTAAAATTGAGCTAGAAGGGCGAGGGATTTGTTTCAACTTGCACATCACAGTCTATCACTGACAGAAGACAGGACAGGAACTCAAGCAGGGGCTTGAATACAGGCCTATTTGCCATTGCACATGATATTCTCTCTAACTAGGAATCTCACTCACAGCCAAGGAAGCAGAACAGAAACCATGAAGGAAGGCTTCTTGCTGGCTCATGTATACACAGGCTCATACTTAGCTAGTTTTCTTATAACAGCCTAGGACCACCTGCCTAGGGAATGGTTCTGCCCACAGTGGGCTGAGCCCATCAATTAACAGTCAAGACAATCACCTGCACACAAACTGACAAGCCAATCTATTCTAGACAGTTCCTCAACTAAGGATCTCCTTTCCAATGATGCTAGGCTATATCAAGTTGACAGTTAAAGCTAATTGGGACAGAGGGTATCGAGCCCAGGGAAAGGATAGGCTGAAAGCACAAATATCCTTCAGGAGTGCCTCGTGACTGAAGATCACTGTTTCATCCACACCAACATCAGAATTGAAATAGCTGAGCAGGAAGAAAGGGAAGTGGTATATCATGTTCCTGTCATGAGCGCCTTCTCAACCACTGGTGATGATGAACAAAATCATTCATATGAAACCCTTCTCCTTTATTTCCTCACCGGGAGACGAGAACAAAGGAAGAAATGGATTTAAATAAATTCGGTAATGGAATAACTGGTGACCCAAAGACACTCAGGATACTGAGCCTGGGGAAACAGGAAGGTGGGGTGGTGAGAGGACAGACCATCTGTGCTCAGGGGTACAACCAGGAGAGGAGGGAGTGGCCACATGGCTGAAGGAAGGGCCCTTGGGTTGTAGATATTGTCCAGTACTGAACGGGCAGCCCTTCAGAGTAGTGTCCCTCTACAGCCAGATGGCCAAAGCTGAGAGATGTCTGCCATGGGTCCCGGCCCCCTGCTTGTGGCTCTGCTCGGAGACTAGGAGGAATGCCAGAGCAGCTGCAGGCAGAGGGTCCGAGGGAAGGCAGGTGCTGCAGTTCCCAGGCATTGTGGCCAGGTGAGAAGTATTGTTTGTGGTACACGGGAAATGTTTCTGCCCTGACTTCAATACAGGAAGTGCTCGCTCAGCAATATGCTCCCTTCTTCCGTCCTCCCCTGGCTCCCTCCAGCCCTTGAGCATGTTAAAAAGAGCTCACAGAGAAACCTCTTAAAGGCTTGCACTAGGGTCCACGTGAGAGTCAAAGATGAGAGATTTCTTTATGTGCACTTGGGGTTTCCTGTTAAAGTCATCAAAAAGCCAAGCAGAGAGCTTGGAGTCCACTAGCCAAATGCCTTGATGAAGAGGCTGGGTTCGGTGCTGCAGTAGCACAAGGACAGGGCCTCTCCAAGGAGTAGATGGCAGTCACTAGAGCAATAGGTTTTCAGACTCTTGTCACCATGCTTGTGGAACTCAGGCTCCAAAATCCCCAGTTCCAGAACCATCCTTCCCAACCTGCCCAGGTGCAAAGACCAGCTCTCTAAGATCAGCGTTGCCTCAAACCTAGTTGACTCTAGAAATGCTTTATGTGTGTATGTGTGTGTGTATGTGTATGTATGTATGAGTCTACTCGGGCCTGTTTGTAACCATTCCAGATCCCCAGATGAAAACATTAGGCTCTAGATTTGCACGGTCCAATATATCACATGGTCCACCACCTAGTGAACATGTAAAATGTGGCTAAAATCTATGCCATATCAAAGACTAAGTACGGGACAAAAATCATTTCAGTGATGGTTTTTATATTATAGGCTGGGATGTTCTGCATCTAGGGAACCGAACAATCAATGCTGGTGTGCACTGAACCGTGTTCCACCTCAGAACACAACTGTATTTGCACACGAGACTTTTAAAGGGTCGTGAACAGTGAAACAGTTTAACTTTTACATTGACCACCGGTAAACTTATATATGTGCACACACACACACACACACACACACACGACCTCACAGATGCCACCCGGTGGGTCTTTGTTATTGAACACAGTCCAGACTGACAAAGGCTGACAAGAGGGGGAGCACTCCTGCCTGGAGCCACAGCCGAGGGGATCCCCAGATCCTCACCGTTCCCGGGCTTGTCCTGCTGGCTGACATGTCATCTCACTTCACCCACACCAGTCTCAAGAGGCGGCCACAGTGCTTTCCCTATCCCCATTTCTAACCAGGGTTGGATATTATCCGGGAAGCTGTCCCATAGTCTCTGAACCCCAAATGTTGTGTTCATATTGTCTCCATGACAGACTTATTTTCAAGGAAAGCACTAGGACCATCAGGGAGGACCACACAGTGTGCATGACCACCAGGTAAAGGGAGGACCACACTACATGAGTGAGCATCAGGGAGGACCACACAGTGTGCATGACCATTAGGTAAAGGGAGGACCACACTACATGAGTGAGCATCAGGGAGGACCACACAGTGTGTATGACCATCAGGTAAAGGGAGGACCACACTACATGAGTGAGCATCAGGGAGGACCACACAGATGGATTTTGAACCCAAGACCTCATTGCTCAGCAGCTGGAAGATGTTGAGTGTGTTTAGCTGTCAATCTCAATTCCTAAATCTAATTTGGACACATGCAGTGATATGTAGGTAAGTGGGTTCTTTATAGAGTTAAAAGGAGTGTATAAAATGTTTAGCATAGGGCTAAGACTTCATTTTACTCCTATCAGTGTGTGTGTGTGTGTGTGTGTGTGTGTGTGAGTGAGTGTGTGTGTGTGTGTGTGAGTACACAACACAGTGTTCGTGCACAAGTCAGGGTCAGCCTGCAGGACTCGATTCCCTTTTTACCATGTGGGTTGGCAGTAAGCACCTTTACTGCTGAGGCATCTCACCCACCCAGTTTAAACACAGGCACTTAACAGATTTAAAAGAGACACGGCTCCTGTTGACCTGACCTTACAAACCCCCTGGGATATAAGTGGACAGACGCCTTGAACACTCCAACACTCGTTCCGACACTTGGAGAAGATCCCTACAGCGGCAGTTTTTAACTAGTAGGTCATGACCCTTGGCAAACCTCTATCTCCAAAAATATTTACGTTAGAATTCATAACAGTAGAAAATTACAGCTAAGAAGCAGCGAAGAAAGTGATTTTATGGTTGGGGGAGGATGAGAAACAACTGTGTTAAAAGGTTGCAGCACTAGGAAGGTTGAGAAACCCCTGTGCCAGAGTCTCTTGGAAGATATGGTTTATTCTGCATGGAGGCATCCCTGGTTCCCCATGGTTAGCATTCTGCCATCTAGCATGTGTACCCCACAATCCAAAAACCCCCATCCTCACTCCAAACCCGTCACCTGCCAAGGACAAAAGGACCACTTTCTGCTCCTCTGGCAGGAGAACAGCACACGTGGACCCTGAGGCAGAGCCGAAGGAAAGGGAAGGAAAACCCACCACAGCGTTCAGTGTCCTAAGACTGTGTGTCACAGGGTCTCCCAGACCCTGGGAAGGACAAAGGTATTTCCAACGTAAAACAGGTCTGCTCAGGATCATGTCTGTTCGTTGTCTGCTGGCAATACCATCCTTCGGGTAAGAAGAACTGACTTCAAAGAAATCACAGTCCACACAACACATCCCTCCTGTAAGGGGTATACCCTCTGTTGACACATGCCAGTAAAATGCAGTCTACTTGCTGACTAGAAATATGCTCAGTGCCACCACCAAGGTGAGGGGACTCCAAATTCTGTGGGTGAGGAATTCTCATAGACTTGGGAGGCCTCATGCTACCTGTGAGGAGGGCTCCTGCGACTGAAAAGTGTTTACTGATGGGGAGCACTCCCACTTGTGGGGAGCAGTCCTACCTGTGGGGGAGCACTCACACCTGTGAGAAGCACTCCTGCCTGTGGGGGAGCACTCCCACCTGTGGGGGAACACTCTCACCTGTGGGGGAGCACTCTCACCTGTGGGGGAGCACTCTCACCTGTGGGGGAGCACTCCCACTTGTGGGGAGCAGTCCTACCTGTGGGGGAGCACTCACACCTGTGAGAAGCACTCCTGCCTGTGGGGGAGCACTCTCACCTGTGGGGGAGCACTCCCACTTGTGGAGAGCAGTCCTACCTGTGGGGGAGCACTCCCACCTGTGGGAAGCACTCCTACCTCTGGGGGAGCACTCTCACCTGTGAAGGAGCACTCCCACTTGTAGGGTGCAGCCCTACCTATGGTGAAGCATGTCTACTCGTGGGGAGCATCTCCACCTCTGGGGAGCACTCCTACCTCTGGGGAGCATTTCCACCTGTAGGGAGCACCCCCCAACTGGTAATCTCATACCTGCTTCAAAAAGGTCCCATACCAGCTCCATACATGAGTACATCTTTCATGCCCCCAAGTGACCTGTCAGGTGCTCCCTTGCTGCTCCACGGTGGGAGCAGCATCTGTGCCTCCTAAGCCTCATTTGTGACACTGAAGTCAACCACCAGCTGTCGCTTTTTTCTGTCACTCCTAACTCTGGGCACCTATTTCTTCTGCTGGTCGATGCCAGGGCAGGAGCACGCACTTCACATTAGCTCTCTCACGCTGGAATCTGCCTGCAACAAGCCGTCAGATACTGCATGGACACAATACTGTTTGAGGGCCCTTGTAAGTTCAGTGAGGCTCCATCCCGGGTCTCTATTCCAGGTTGAAGGGCTGCTGCGGGGAGCGCGGGGATACTGTGTGCTGCCCTCTGTTCCCCTGTAATTCATTATTTCCTTCCTACACTTCTCTTTTGTTTCTCGACATCTGCTTCCAATCATTAAAAAAAAAAAAAAAAAAAAAAAAAAGCTCTGCTGAGTAGCAATGAAATCAGTCTCCATCCATTCCAAATCTGAAAGCAGGTAGGGTGGGGGATGGGCGGGGTGACGTGAAGGGCCTCGGGCCATGGTTTTCCAGACCCATCTAGGAATTTCGATCTGTGGTGAGTCTTCCTTTCTGGGCAGAGGAGCTAAAGTTACAATGAGGATGAGGTGAGCAGACCACGTGGTTGGCGGGAGACCAAGCCGGGCCAGCGCCTGATATCCCGAGCCTGCAGTTCATGCACTGAATCAGAACACATTTCTACTCTTCCTAAGCATGAGTATCCAAAAGGGGGCTCTCTTTACATTACAGGGAATCCCATAATGGATCTCATACCTTACGCCTTAAGATGCTCCCTCTTTGTTAGCTGCCTGTGTCCTTCGGATCGAAGGCAGCTGGAACCTTAAATGGGGTGATGCCGTTGCATCTGAGGCTCTGTATAGATGCAAACGGAGGCACCTGTAAGTGAAGGACCCTAGAGGACTATGCTCACTGAATGCTGAAAACTCGCACGCCATCAGCCTCAGCACAAAGTGGGACGGTCGAGTGGACCTGGACATGCTTGTTTCTGTCCATTTTGTCCTGAGGCTTGACTTATGTGGCTGGTTCTCTTGACGCCTTAATGTCCGGCCGTGGGCTTCAGTACCCCTGCAGTCCAACACAAGAGCTGAGGGTCTGGCAAGATGGGTCAGCAGCTAAGGGCGTTGGCTGTCAAGCTAGATAACCCGAGTTCGGTCCCTGGAGGCCACATTTTACAGGACAATAGGCTTCTGTAAGTTTTTCTTTGACCCAGGCATGCATGTGTGCATGCACACACACTTATACCCTGAGTCACACCAGGACAAAATTTAAATGAATTATAGTTAAGTAAGAGCAAAATTTCGGTTCCTGATTTGCACTGTATTTTGGGGCTCGGTGGTCATAAAGTTGCTAGTGGCCAGTGGATTGAGGCATTTCCATCTTCATGGTGGGTTCTTTAGGCTATGAAGCTGGTAGAATTTATAAGACATACAGCCAAAACTGGCCATTTCCCAACTGCCTTTTCAAGATGCAGATGGTCGGTGAATTTTAAGTCACCGGTGGCTCTTTTAAGGGTTTCAGATTAGATGGCCAGCACCCTCTGGCTGTTCCTCTTCTCTTTACATGGAAAGCATAGGTTGTAGCTGAAACCAGCAGCAACCTTGGGAGTGTGAGGGCAGGGCACCCTGCACATTAGCTCTGTTCTTGGCACCCTGCCTTTCTCTAGCCTTCTACACTGTTGGCAATCTCAGTGAACTTCCTTCGTGGCCTTTCAAACCCCAGTCTTGCTCAGAAAGACAACTGCAGATCTTATCCTGAAGACGTGACCCACCCGCACGGATGATGAGGAACCAAGCTCCGTGGGACAGAGATAATAAATTACACAGGCACTGTGGGTAGCACACGGTAATGCGATGCCCCGCCCCCCACCCCCTGGCAACTTTCCTACCTGGAACAGAGATGTGGAGCCTCACTCATCTTAGGAATGGAGTGACAGCTCCATCCCTACAGTCGCAGAAGCCACCTTTAATGGCTACTGGACCAGAGGGAAATGACACAGACTCCACTCCCAACATGTCTTCTAAATCTGGCCCCATCTCACAATCCTAGCTGCCGTCACCTCAGGCGGAGCCACCACCTCTTTCTTTAGCCCATCCTCACAGGCTGCACTCCAGGCTTGTTTCTGTCCACCTCCCACCATCCACTTTGCCACCCAGCAGCCAGATTGTGTCCTTCAAGGATGGGAGCTAAACCATGTCACCAAGTCACCACCCTCCTCATTCCCTCCCGCAGGTCCCCTGTTGCTAAGAGCACAGGCACAGTGCCTCCTGTGACTTGAGGCTCCAAACAGTCCCGGCCAATAGCCCGCACTCTGACCTCCTCCTCCCACTCTGCTTCTGGCTCACCCTCCCTCCCCTGCCTCAGTATCTCCACACACAGGCCCATCATAGCACTGCCTCCCGGAAGGGCTCCCTGACTCCCAAAGGTCCTACAAGTGTTGGCTCAGATCTTGTCTGGTGAGTGAGGGCGCTTGACCTTTGCACCCTTGATCTGCACTCACTCTGATCTAGGTTCCCCCCTCCCCTCCCCCATTACCTTTAATGTATCCTGTGTGTCCCTCCACTGAGATGTAAGCCACAATAGCCAGAATCCTTTTCAGCTGTGACGAAGCTGAAGCCCACAAGCCCAGCACGTAGTAGGCACAAAATGCTCATTTCCTGAGCACTGTCAATCAAGTGACATCCTCAAGCCCCAGAAGCACCAGCAACTTCTCTTTGCCCAGAAGACAGACAATTCATCTCGATGTGCTCACACTCCTGTAGTCCGGTCTCATCCATGGCAGCTGCATGGAATTCCTAGCTTATGGCTCTATGAACTTCGAAGATATCATGCTTAACTCTCAGACTGCAGTGAGAACAGACACCAAGCCCTGAAATTCCTCCCTAGGAATCAATTTATCACCTTTCTAGGACCTGGAATACAAGCCTCTGGTCCAGGCAGCAGAGATATGTAATCACCTTCATCAAATGCTGATAACCCTCTCCTGGGGCAATAGAAACCCAAATTTGGGAAGCTACACTGAATTCAGAGTAAATTCTTCCACGATACCGAGTGTGTATGTATCTAGATACACAAGACACAACTGTTCCTGGTATTGCTACAACATACTATACCCTGAACCTAACTGTGAGACAGAGAGATCCAAACAGAGGAACCTTCTATGAAAGAGTTGACCTGTCCTCTTTCAAACTGCCATGACACACAAAAGACCAAAGCCAAAGGATCATTCCAAGAGGAATGACAACCCATGGGACACAGGCCCGAGGATCACCTTCCCCCGTCAGAGGACATGTAGACAGCTGGAGAAGTTTGAGCTAACAGTAATGTGCATTTAATCTTCTGATTTTGGTATTTATGCATGGTTACTGGCGAGAATATCTGGCTCTTAGGAACCGTGCCTGCCGTCTGTAGGGAGAGGGCAGCAGTCTGTCGGCAACTTTCCCTAGAGAGATCTGAAGCAGGAGCACTGGCAAAGCCAGGCAGGGCAAAGGTTAGCAGGCAGACGCCCCAGTGAGGCACTTGCCACATCTCTGTGTTCATCTTCATGCAACTGTGATGCTTCAAAATTAAAATACTTTTATAACATACATGTGCAAGAGTATATGATCGTGCTGGGGAGGGCTCAGCAGCCAAGAGGACTGGCTGGAGACTGGTTGAGTCTTGCAAAGGACCTGAGTTCAGTTCCCAGAATGTACACAGTGGCTCACAACTTCAGCTCCTGAGGATCCAGCACCCTCTTCAGGCCTCAGCAGGTATTACAGGCACACGGTGCACAGTCTTAGTAAACTTACTAAAAGTAACCAATTTTCTTGAACTGTAAAGGCAGACACACACACAAAAAAAATCTGAATTTACATTGTTAGAATTTTATTTTAAGTCAACCTGTTTAATCCCTCAAGATGCTGGTCCTCTTATCCTGAGCAGTAAAGCTTTTAGACAAGGGTCTCTTCCTTAGAACACTTACAACAGACATCCACCTCAGCCACATGTGATGGAAGGGGAGGTGTGGAAGCTGGACATGGAGCTGGACAAAGTCTCCGATGCAAAAGCTCTACCTGGGAGAAGATAGACAGGACTTGTTCTAAACCTGGAGTCTGTGAGGATAAGAGGTTGGCAAGGCAATCTTTAGAGGCTATGAGGGACCAGCTACTAGGCAAAGGGAAACTCCGTGGCCTGTTGCTCCTGAGGCACGTGAGCTCACTTCAAAAGCCAGAGAAGAAAGGAGGCCTCGGGCAGGTACATAGATTGGAAAGAATGTGACACAGTTTCAGCTACCTTGATACACCGTCCTCAGGGACGGTGACTGGAGAAAAAGGCAGAACCGGCCCTGAGGTCTGGTTTGATCCAGTCAAGGCAAGAAGACCAAAGTGCCAGAACCAAGACTCTGTGAACAGCCCGAGTGGCACTGCACACTCATGGGTCAAATGCAAGCCGAGGGACTCTGCAGGGTCTCCGCAGAAGAGGTTAACTGTCACCATTCTCCTCTCCCACTCCTCCATGGTCAGCCATTTATGTTTCTTCAGCACACAGAAGTGGCAGGACAGCCCTTTACTCCGCCCCCCTACACACAGGAGGAGGGGTAAGGAATAAGATCAAGGTGTCTGGGTAAAAACAATAAATGAATGAATATGATACAGTCTGATAAACTCAGCCCAAATACAGACTGTCTCTAAAGCTGACACATGAACAGCTGTGTCTGATGGTGACAGGGACCCTGCGGCTTCATACACCTATCCACTGTCAAAGCCAAAGGGTGCACGACTTTGAGAATCAGCTTCGGGTAAAGCGTGGCTCAGACCACAGTCCCACTTACTAACAAACAGTCATGGCATGAGCTGGCAGCAGCCGGTTTGCAAGACCCCACCACTCCACATTTCCAAGAACTCTGCAGATCGGGGCTCAGCACATACATTAATAAGAGTTAAATGGAATAGACCCTGTAAGTTAAACTTTATGTTAAGATGAAGGTCCCGAATGCTCAGAAGTCACCCCTAATCACCTGGCTGTGTTTTATCACAGTTCGTGCTCCTGAGGTGCTTGGAAGTTATCAGATCTGCCATATAATAATGCGCTGTTACACGTGTCTTCCAAACCAGCATTAGTGATGTCGTATAGTTGCTTGAAATCAGCCATGGTGAGATATTTCACCAGGAAACCAAACAGAGGACTCCTGTTAGCTCCCCACATCTAATAAGCCTGCTGCTGAACATTAGAAGCCAACCATTGATCTAGAGAGCAGGGCACCCAAAGCGACTGCCTCTGGGGTCACACGTGCTCAGAAGAGATGCTTCTGGAACTCGATTGGGAAGCCTCTTTCCAGTTCTACAACTATGGGCAACTTTCTCGAACTCTCCTCCAGATGAGAGGAGCGGAGAGATCGTCAGTTTGAATTGGCTTTCTGCATAAGCGGTGCCACCACACGAGGACTAAGAAGTGAGACGTTGTGGGTTCTGGTCCTATTTGCCAGACAGAAGTTCTGGGCTGTTCCTCACCTTCTCTGTGCCTTATTTCCTATGCCCTACAACGAGGATAATGGCAGCGAACACCCCACAAGTTGTAACCTGCAGTGACTTTCCAGAAGGAAGCTAATTACCAAAGGCTTGATGATAATTTCTGTATTATCAGGACCTCGAGTCCCCCCAACACACCGTGTTACATTCTAAAGAGCCTCGTAGAGCAACCTGGCTGACTGCTAGATTTCCATTTCTTCCGAAAGAAGAAATGTTTGCCGAAATAAAAGGAGATGGCTAGGCATTGGGTCACACACATCAGTGATTTCAGCTCCTGAGAGATAGAGGCAGAAAGATCAGGAGTTCAGGGTGTTTCTCAGCTAACAGTGGGTTAGAAGACATCCTGGGCTACCTGAGACTGACTCAAAACAAAAATAAGAACGAAAACAGAATAAAGAAAGAAAAACAAGCAAAAAAGATTGAACTTTCAAAAATGAATAAGTAGGGATGGGATAGCGTATTAGCAGTTAAGAGTTCAAGAGTGTAGTGAGCGAAATAAAGCAAACTCAAGTACTGAGGCTTGTCACAGTTTTGTTCTTAGACTCCAACCTCAACATACCCAGAGACGCCTCAGCTGACTGGCCTGTGGGTGTGTCTATGGGGCGTTATCTTGATTGATGATTGATGTGGGAGGGCCCAGCCCACTATGGGCGGAGTCAGGTAGGCCAAGGGCCGGGTTGTATAAGAAAGGCAGTTGAGCTAGCCAGGAAGCAAGCCAATGGACAGCAACCCTCTATGGCTTCTGCTTCCGGTTCCTGCCTCTGGGTTCCTGCCCTGACTTCCCTCTGTGATGGCCTGAACCCTGAAAGCCGCATAAGCCCACGTAAGCCCTCCCTACCCAAGCTGCTTTTGGTCAGTATTTGGTTACACCTGCCGAAAGCAAACCAGAACACTGGGAACTGGCGGGAGCGGAGAGCAATGTTTGCACTGAGATAAGCCGTGTCTCAAAGACAAGCGTCACGCGTCCCCTCTCTGTGTGGAATCCTGAGGACATATTTAATGGGAGGGACACATTGTGGGCATGGAGGTGGAAGAGGAGGAAGGGACCGAACAGAATGAACATGGGGCAATTCTCCAGTCTCACCAGGAATGCACAATGCCACAATGCCACCTCTGTGCTGTGAATATGTGACAAAACCAATTATGCATTGAAATATAATTTATACATGCCAACGTGCCCTTCATTCTACATGCCAATGAACGCTAGTACCAGGATCTACTCACACAGACACCACACAGCCATGACCTAAAATGTATCACCCCAGAAAGTTCTCATTTGTCTTTGGGGCTAGTAACTGCCACCTCTCTCCAAACCCTTGGCCCCCAGAACACCCCCCATCCACCTTCTGGCTCATTAAGTGGCCCTTTCTAGGGTGTCACTCGAACGGCAGAGAGCAGATATGCTACGGCCTCGGGCATCTGGAAGTCACCCGAGCGGTGTCATCAGCAGTTCATTCTCTGCCAAGTGACGCTCCATCAAGCCAGCTTTTCCACTGTGCACTGTAACTTGCTACCTTCCAGGAGGTTCCACAGCTTTCCAAACATTAACCAGCGCTTGCAGGACATCCCAAGGAACTCAAACAGTTGCTGTACGGAAGGGAGGGGCTGAGAGACATTCTTTCCGTCTATGCTTCTTAGAATTGTTTTCGAAAACTTAACTATGTTTTCCTAACGCCCCTATGTCTCAAACCTGCCAAACCGCACAGCTTTAAGTCCCTTCAGCCATCTCTCTGCATTCTCCAGGTGGCTGGCTCTGCCTATTATTTCTCCAGAAAAGAAAGGAGCCATTGCTGGTCTCTTTTCTCTTTAAAAAAATTATTTGATGTATATGAGCACACTGTAGCTGTCTTCAGACACACCAGAAGAGGGCACCAGATCCCATTACAGATGGTTGTGAGCCACCATGTGGTTGCTGGGAATTGAACTCAGGACCTCTGGAAAAACAGTCAGTGCTTTAACCACTGAGCCATCTCTCCAAGCCGGTCTCTTTTTTCTTATTTCTCACCTAAGAGGTCTTCACTGTGACTGAATGTCCTTGACTATTTGCTTCTTAACAAGTGCATGAGAGAGTGTCTGTGACTGTGTGAGTGTGTATGTGCATGTATAAGTCTTTGTGTGTGTGCATGTGTGATTGTGAGAGTACTATGTGAGTGTATGAGTACTTGAGTACATATGTGTGTGCCTTGTGAGTGTGCAAGTGTATGTAAGTGTGTATATATGAATATGTGCATGTCTGTGTGTGCACGTGTGTGAGAGTACATGTGTCTGTGTGTATGTATGTGTGTAGAGAGTATATGTGATTGTGTGTGTATGTGAGTGTGTAAATATAAATGTGTGAATGTGTATGTGTATATGTGTGTGAATGTGTGTATGTGTATAGAGTGTGTGAATGTGTATGTGAGTGTGAGTGTATGAATATGTGAGTGTGTGCATATGAATGTCTGCATGTGTGTGCATGTGTATGAATGTGTATGTGTGTATGTGTGGGACTGTGGGAGCACTCCTAAACCTGAAGACCGTCACTCTATGGTTGTTCTGCTGACACACAGCATGCGACAAGCTTGCAGGTGCTTTATGGGCTGTGAGAATGGGAGCAGGTCCAGAACCCTAGACAAAGCCCAAGGGATGGTCTCAGCCCAGGACAGCACTGACCAGTGTAAGACCCTGCCGCCAGGAGGGGCATCTGCTCCTGTAAGTAGGAGCCACAGAAACTTGATTGACGTCCTCTTGCAAGATCCTCCATGAAACATATTAGAGGCATTTCAAGGACAGCTGTGACTTCCCAGAACGGCCAAAGCGCTTAGAGTCCTGCTCTCGTGGGGTTTTCCTATGTCTGATCTTAACATTAATCACTAGGTTAGGCTTCAAGAGACTTTTTACATTGGGGTGTGGGGAGGGGCACATGATCATGTGAACACTGAATGTGCATGCCAAAGCTAAAGCGCAGAAGGAAGTCAGAGGACAAACCCCAGAAGTTAGAATGTTCACCATGTGGACCCAGGGGTCAAGTTCAGATTGTTAGACTCTGCAGCAAGTGCCTTCACCCGCCGAGCCTCTCACCAGCCCTCGGGGGTTACTGAGGGCTTCTAGAGGGAATGACTGACCCTCACAAGAGGAACAGAGGGGCAGGCCTCATGTGTAGGATTCTCCCCGCCAATCCCTGTGGTTGACTCATGGTTGCTATGCCTTCCTGGTTCCTGGAGGCTGCGCACTGGCCTGTCCCACACTCCGTCTAATGCAAGGTTTAGGACTTGGTTCCCTGGGTTCTGCCTGATGGGGAGTAGTCACAGCTGGTCTGAGTGACACCACTCATCAGAGAAGTAGTCACAGATGTTTGTTCCTGTCCCAAGCTCTCCTGCCTACCTTCTCCTAACACCACTTACTGGTTTCTCAGAGATATGAGCTCCATTCTGTAACAGGAGCTCCTTGTGACCCCAGATTCTAGCTAGCCCAATTAGCCATTCCAACATGGCTCCAAGTACTAGGCATTTATTCTGAGCTCACTATCTCCAAGCAGGAGTCTGCCGGGGAGCCATTTCCAGAAGGCAGGAACATGAGGAAGGTTCTTTAGGGCCTGGGACCATGGCTGGGGCTGGCCTGTGGGACAGTCACAGACATTCAGCAGATGAGGAGGGAAGGGATATGTTACTCAGAATATGGCAAAGGCTGGCATGTGGGCTGATGTGTGTGCTGTCAGTGACACTAAAAGTTACCTCCTGGTCAACTACCTCTTCATTCTTCTCATGGTGTTGTGGGGGAGCACACCACTGTGGTATCCTAACGTTTTCCATTCTCTCCGGGTCTGGTTAATTTCCCTTTTCAACACACGGGGTGGGTAGGCGCCTCTGCAGAGACTAGGAACTGACCAGAATTCCACAACAGTGTTCCAACTTCAGTAGGTTTTGTTTTTTTCCCAGTTTGTTTTTTTCTGGGTTGGGCAATGGTTGGTTTTCTGTTTACAGAAGGGCACTGCCCTCTTATTGTACAAAAGAGCTGAAAGTCATCTGGTTTGAAGAGAAATTATGAAAGCAAACATTTAGGGGGCGGAACCCTAAGACAGAATGCCAAGAGCAAGTAGGAGGTGTGTGGAGACAGAACTGAACCTAACAGAATTGAAAGGCTAGAGACAAGCAAGAGCCCAAGGGCCACAGTGAAAAAGCATGAAGCCAGATAGCTCAGGGAGAAGGGACCCGGCAGCTGAGCTAGAGCATCCAAGTCATATAAGATGAAAAAGACAAACTGAGGCTAAGTGCTTGAGAGCCCAGAAACCAAGAGGAAGTGCTCTGGGTTTTACCTGTTACATCTCCAGACCACTTGGACAGTGGGAAAGGTGGCTTCCTCCAAAGCTAGACTCATTTGAGGAGAAAGATAAATGGGGTGCATGACATATGGGGATCAATCAAGGAAGCCACTGGAACAGCTTCAGCACTGCCCCAAGAGCAGGAGGTGTCACAAAAGTGGGACCTCCCCAGAAGTCCCTTCAGGAGCAGAGCAAAGAACCACACAGCTGACTAACTCATGAGGTAGGTATTGGTCCAAGCCGGCTTCCATGACAGAGAATATCACCATATATGGAGTGAAAACTTAGGGGGGAAAGAGGCAAAGAAAACAGGAGAGTACTGAACAGACTTGAAGACAGAGAGAAATGCCTAAAGATAGCCTAAACAAGACGCACGTGGCCCCAGTGCCGGCCTGTCTGCTGGCCATATGGTGTGTGATAAGACGGGATGTTTGCATTTATCTTCCGTGACTTGTCACGGTCCTTCAGCCCTGACGCTCGGATTCCAGTCTATACCCCCAGGCTGGGAAGCAATCACTGCCACAGCCCCTCCCCCACTCCTGCTGCCCTATCTCAACCCCCACATAAGCCACAGCTGTTTTCCCACAACCCCTGTAAGACACCGGGCTGTGGCTGTGAGTGCCTAGGCCAGCTGTGGCACAGGGGGGCAGCGAGCTAACCCACTAACACTTCCTGTCACGTTAGCCCAGGTCCTCTGTAGAGGACAGCTTATTCACGGCCTTGAGCGTTTCTTGGAATTGTGTCTCTCTCTGGTGTATTCCACCACCTCATCTGTCCTCATGAGAACAGCCAAACGGTAACTGTAAGGTGCCAATCCACTAAGGCAGGTCTGCTTTCTCTCCCTGAAAACCCCAAATATCCATGTGCAGGAGGCCCATCCTCAGCCCGCAAACTGTTCTAAAGGGACCTCAGTTCCTGCTCTGATCAGCTAAGTTTTGACTGAGGAACCCTGTTGTGGAGGTCACTAGGCATGCTACTGGGATGCCAAGCTAAAGGTGAATTTTCAGGTAAGTGGTGTGGCAGTTTGTGCCTGTAATCCTGGCACTAGGGAGGCTGAGCCAGGACTGAGTTTGAGGCAAGCCTGGGAGACGTGAGTTTCAACTTAGCATGGGTGACAGAGTAATGCCGTCTCAAAACCAAGGAATACTTTTGTAGGCATCCAGCATCAATATCAACTATTCAAATCTCACTATCATACACATACACACACACACACACACACACACACACACACACATGCACACACACATACTCACACACACACTCACACACACATACACACACACACACACACACACACACACACACACAATGCCTAGCAAGCAATCTTAGAGGAAGAAGGGTTTATTTCAGCTCATGGTTTAAGTGGACAGTCCACCTTGGTGGGGACGTGGGAGCTTGAGGTGAGGGGATCTCACTGCATCTAGTCAGGAAGCAGGGATGGATGCTGGTACCCAGCTCACTTCGTGGTCTGCAGGAGCCTAGCTTGGAGGATGGTGCTGCCCACTTAAATTTGCCCAGTTTAGGTTATCCCTCACAGGTGTGCCTGAAGCCTAGCCCTGTAGGTGGTTCTAGATCCCTCATGTCTACCAGGAGCAGTAACTACCATGGCATCCCATGCAGTGTGTGAGTGAAGCCAAGCCCCTTATGCACAGGGATGTGTTTCTGGACATTCTGTGGCTATATGAAACTGCAAATAATATCAATCATTATATGATACTTATGATAAAGCTCATAAATTGGGCAAAGGAATAACTATTTAAAATGGAACCACACTATCCTCTAGTAAAAGTTACTTGACATTTATTATTTTTGGATTTTTTTTTCCCATATAATACCACTGGACCTTGGAGACCTAGAGTGACTAATACTTTAGGAAAAGAAGCCACTAAGAAAGGGGGACATTGCGCATATGTTTAAAAAAAAAGTTTATCTAAAATCCACATTCAGTGGGAATCTATTTGTTATCTCCTAGGGGGCCAGACCAACCTTTGAGGCAGCCTTCCTCAGAGACCACAATAGAGACAGCTCTGTCCCAGCCTTTTCTTCACCAGTGCTGTTCCCAGATGCACTTAGCCAGGGCAGGCGGCAGGTTCCCTGTGCCTCTCTGTCTTGCAGTAATGACTTCTAGGTGCTATGAACCATCTGCTATGGAATTTTTAGCCAAAGCAAGCAGTTGCTAAGAGCCTCAAAGGAAAAGATTTGAGGTGCAGACTTAGCACAAGGAAGCCCACGCCCTAGCAAGTACCACACATAGCCATTTGATAACATCTTGAGGTTTGCACATGAGCCTCTCCTGAGTAGCCCACACCCTCACTCCCAAACCGAAGGAATCTAAGATCAAGAAGGGCAGGGTAGGCTTAGCAGGAGCAGCGGTGGCTTTATAAGTGGCCAGCAGCTCAAGTCAAGGGCAGCTGGCCTGGGCAGGCCCTGACATGAGTCTGGCAGAAGGCAAGAAGGCAGAGCCCAGCCCCATCGAAAAGCATCTTAGGCTATGAACTCACGGGCTCCAGCCCAGACATGGAGGCAATTCTCTACACACAGCCTAGACACAGCTGTTACTGTCTGACTCTGGACCTCAATGAGGCAACAATGGGAAGACACTTCAATCTACAGATTCCCATCTGCTAGAGGTCTGCAGCTAATAGTACTATGTCAAACTAAACAAAATTGGTGTTTATGTCAGTAGAGTGGTGGAAATTATGTATGTCCCAACCAAAGACTAATAACCCCTGAGAGCCTTCATCAGACTCCAGGCAAAGTTTCTATATTCACTGTGCAATGTTTATCTTTTGTTTTGCTTTGAGGCAGGGCCTGACCATAAAAGCCCAGACTAAGCTGCAACTAAGTAGCCTGGGTAGAATTTAGACTCATTGTCCTTTGCCGGTACTTACCAAATGCTGGGATTACCACCCTGCTATGGGCAATGTTGATGCTCATGACAACTTTTAGGGTGATGGTTGCACATGTATTTTTAGAGAGGCGGAGACTCAGACACAGTGTTCACACAACTGATCCACGCCAGGGTCAGTGAAATTCAACCCAATACCCATAGGCATTGCGCCAACTGCCCAAGCCATGGGTCTGTCTGTGCGCCTTTGCTCTCTGGCTCTGCCGGAGGGTCAGTGGCTGACCATTTACAGCAGTGAGCCAGGACTCCCCTTGTACAGTGGCCTCTCACCAAAGCCTGGCTTCCTGGATCACATGGAAATACATGGAGCAAATAATTTCAAGAAGAGAAAAACACTCGGAAGTTTATTTGAAGGAGGGGAAAGAGACCACCCCCACACAACGCACTCCTAAAATAAATAGAAATTAATCAACAAGAGAAGTATGTCCCAACCAGTCTTCAGATGCATCTCTGTGAGCTGCTATGTCATGCAGTGGACCACGAAGACATAGCATCCAGGGTGATGCAATCGAAGACCCAGAGCTTGGCTCCTGAAGCTTTCCTCTCAGTGACCTCAGAGAGGAGAGGATGGAAACCTCCCAAGAGAACAAGGCCATCAGAGACCATCACTGATCTCCTGGCATCTCTCCCTTCTCAGAGGCTGAGGCCAGCACAACAAGGAAAGGGGACCAGCGCAATGATTCAGTGGATGGCACTCCCCTCACACCCCTGACAACCAGAGTTTAATCGGAACCACCTAGAGGTGGAGAATAGAACCAATTCACAGACATGTTTGTTTTTTTTTTTTTAACCTCCACACAGGTGTGTGTGTCTCTACAATGCAACAGTGTTTCCAAAAAAGAATTAAACATAGATAAGATGGCTGTCTGTCAGCCTTTAACTTTAAAAGAAGAAATGCACATTGTGAAGTGGAATCCTGGAAGTCAAGAGGCTACAAAAGTAGCTCATGCTACTTCCAGTGACCACCTGGAGAGATCAGAATCGGTTGATTAAAAAGAAGAGGAGACTGACCTTGACGTGGGCCACGTAGTGATGACACACCTCATCCATGTGGGTCAGCTGCAGCCTCTCCGCGACCTGCCCCACGGTCTCTCCCAGGAACACAAAATAGACTCTGGGCAGCTGGCCCTTCTCCTTCTGCGCCACATCAGCGGTCAGATTGTAGTTCAGACCTGGCAATAAATAAGGGTCAAAGATGTCAGCAGAGATGGGTACACGGGGCTGAGACCACTCGGCCCCACAGTTCTGTGGAGACCCTATACACAGTTCACACCGTATAGGAAACTGCCCCCCAGCTCATATCAAGACTTTCTCAGAAGCCTGTAGTCAGCCCATGGAAGACCCAGGATGGCCTCTGTCTTCCCAGGGATTCTGTGCACATTAGACTTAGGGCTTGTCCTTGTTCAAACCTCATGTCTTTGTGAGATGCCAACAGAACCCCAATAGGGATATAGTCAGATATTACTTTTATCATACATAGGGTGCTGTTCATATTCTGATAGGCCAGCATCACGGCAAGCCTGTCAAATGTAGCTAGAAGGGACTAACATCCTGAAAGTGACTTTTATTTGACCATGTGACGTGATACAGGGAACAACTGTTTGCATTGATTCCGTATCTCTCCCAAATGCCAAACCTTCTCCGACTGTGTGTTACCCCCGGTGGCATGAGCAGAGGCCATGCCAGACACAATGAGGTGTCAGTCAACACGCAGACAAAAGCAGTCTACTGTTGTGGAACCCCATACTTGGAAACTGAGATGCAGGCTGGGGATGGCTTTACACTCAGGGAGCCCATCCTTCCAACGGGACTTTGGCTATCATGGCTTCTACATGGTGCTTTTCTCCTGAAACCTCAGCCCTATACCCGAAATGGCAATGCCACACAGCGGAGTGGCCTGCACACAGAATAGAACAGGAAAAGGAAGGAGGGCGCTGTGATGCCAGTGCAGGCCTGGGAAACCCAGTAGACCTTGCCTCCGCTACTCTGAGTCTGTAAGTAAACAGCCAGCTGTAACTGAACCCCCACATCAGCAGATCTATAGCACTGTTCTCTGCGGCAGGGGCCTGCCCCTCTCTAAGTCATTTTATTTCTTAACTCCATTGTGGGTTCTGAGGTTATCATATTTTCAAAGCTTTTTAAAAACGTATAATGTGTGTGTGTATGATTGCATGCTCCACGAGACCAAGCTCTCTGTTGCCAGAAGGGAGCATCCGATCTCCTGGAACCCGAGGCCCGGGTGGCTGGGAGCTGTCCAGCTTGGGTACTGGGAACCGAACTTGGGTCCTCTAGGGATTCCAGTCTCTGAGCACTGTGCCTAGCTCCGGGAAGTATAGCTTTCATGGTGGAAGAACAAGAATGTCTGCCTCTGAGACGACCCGATGAGAGAGCTGACCAGTGAGTGGGAGGCAAGCAAGCCACCCCAGGCCATCTCCACACACTGTCTTGTCAGAAGCAGAGCCACTGACAGCCAGTGCCTGGCCAGTGTTTAAATATGGTGAGGCCAACCCACAGGAATGGCTGTCTCATCAAACAACATCAAAGAGACCCACGACCAAGGGATGTCTGAACAGGGAGAGGGAAAGGTGATTTGACAGCTGTCTGTGGCTGTGCCTCTGCATACTTTTTGCTCTATCTAATGGCTTCCCTGGGCCCCTGCCATATCACGGCTTCCCAGCATGCCTGAACGGCAGATTCCTAGCTAGTGAAGGCTGTGGTGCCCTGACTTGCATATGCCAACAAGCGGCTGGTTTCTAAGGCAAAGCTGGGTCGCCAGGAGGGACCCAGGACATGGATCTCCAGGAGATAGTTCTACTGTTAAGAAAAGGACATGGGGAGAAAGTGATTGGGTAGAGAAAACTCAGGTAGAAGCAGATGTCACAAGTGCAGTGTGCACTGAGACTGCCAAGGCCTTGGAGAAATCCTATAGCTCAGCTCATGCAAAACCTTCATTCTTGAGACAAGGGGACCTGAGGCTTCAAAGGGGAAAATACTCAGTCCAGCCTGAGAGCCATCTACCATTCAGTTCAGCAGAGTCTGGACTTCTCCAGATCTAGTCTGGTTGCTCCTACCACACAGTCTGAGAACTTAATGTTTCAGCCTCACTGGACCTGAAACCTCTTACCCTTCAAATCCAGAAGTGGCAGAGCCAAGCGCAGTGAAGCTCTAAGCCAATCAACCGTTGACTTCAGGCAGCAATAACCCAACGGTAGGAATAGTTACGTTTAAATGAAGCGAGCTTCAAAATGCTATTTAGTAAGATTACATCTGGAGATGCCTACTGCTGGGACAAAGTCAGAGGCTGTGGCTAGAGCTTCCTGGTCTTAACAGCCCCTGTCCAGCCACCTTCCTTGCTGACAAATGAGGGCTGTGGGACAGCAGTCCCTGGTGATCCAGCCAGATGAGCTCAGAGACAATAGAAGGAACACAGGAAGACAGGGAGGAAGGTATGGACTCCAACACACATCCTCTTGGCTTTTTCCAATCCCCCTGTCTCCACTAAGGGTACATCTCTAATTTGTGGTACAGGTCAGGACTCCAAGCAGCACTCAGCAGGTGGACTTCAGTGCCTTTGCACATCTAAGCATGCCCAGAGTTGCGCTGGATACTTCGCAAGCGCCCACTGCTCAAAGTATCACCACAGTCACTATAGAAGATTCTGGAGACTCATGGAAGGGGAGGAAGCTGCCAATCAAACAACAGAGTCATGGATGAGACAGCAGCTCTGCTCTGAGTGGGGCATGTGGGGTGCTAACTCCTTAACCTAGCAGATTTTTCTCCAATGTCTGAGTGCCTGATCCCAGACAGACCTGGTTATCCAATTGGCCAAAAAGTAATCATCTCCTCTCTTCGAGCTTGGTATGATATGTATCTTGACGTTTTAAGTATAAAGAAGTTGATTCTACATCAGACTCTCACTTCTAGAAACAAGCAAGATTCATCATGAAGAAACTCCTGCGTGAGGGGAGTCTGGGAGCTGTCAGAGTAAGGAGCAACGGTCGACTAAAGCCCTCCGTCCAGTGGCAGCTCTAAATAGCTCCCACTCAAGCACCCCATACTAGGGCCAATCGGCTTGTTTGGGGTCGGGTGGTGCCTCAGCAGCCACCCCCTAATGCAAGACAGCCCTCAAAGCCCCTGCCCAGGAGGATGATGGTTCCTGTTAGCGCCGGTTCCCACAGCACATGACACATCAAGTTCTCCCTTCTGGCAGTTTGTGTCTATGCCATGTTGAGTGATATCATGTGATGGAAAAGCTGACCGTCCCATCAGGCTTTCCCCTCCTCTTCCCTCCCTGCCTCAGAGCTGGTTCCCAAAGGCCCCCCGCATGGGCTAGGGCTGAGAGCGCCAGCTGTCTTGAATCAACTGGGGCTCTGGTCTGTCGTGGCCAACACCAAATCATTCCCAATTCTCCATCAGAACAAGCTTTCAGCTGTGACAGTCTCCTTGTGTCTCCTTCCAGCATTATTCAGCCTCCCTCAGCGAATCCCAGGAGAGGAGGCAAAGGGACGTTTCCACTCTGCTAGCCTTTCTTAATTCTCTCTTCCTCCACAGAATGTGGTATTTACTTGGCAGTAATCAGTTTCTTAGGTAACCCCGTTCCTTCCATGACAGGGCTCTCCCTTTCCCATCCCTACACTTCAGGGGACCAGAAGCTTTGAGAATATTCTCTTCGTGCAAAAAGCTCTTCAGAGTAAATATACCACCTCTAGCTTCAGAAAGAAAAACAAAAGTTTGCGGGCACCAGGTATCTGCTTCCAACTATGTTTCTGCTATGCCTGCGGTCATTCTCAGGAGCTAGGATCTACAGCTTGTCTGCAGGAGGTAAAAGGGCTTTGCTCATGTAAAGCTTTGTCAGGTGGTCTGTGAGCCAGGGAACCATGAGGGTAGAGGATCAGAGCACAAAACACAAGATGGGGACACAGCCCAGTGGTTAAGGGTTTTCATAGCATGAGACCCTGGGTTCAATCCCTGAACTAGCAGATGGGAAAAGCAACTTGGAGGGGCTCAGCCCTTCCTGGTTTTCATCTGATGCTAGGGCAAGCCTACGACCACCAAGAGAACCCTATGGTCTCTCTCAAGACACAGCCTGTGGGGGAGGGGCAAATGGCTCTTAGTTACAGCACTCGATTCTCTTCTGTGGCTGTCAGAAGCCACAGGCAGCCAAGGATGAAGTTTCTGAGAAGACTCTTTGGAATGAGCCGAACTCTTGTTTGCCATTGCTTAGCGAAACATGGGGGAAACCTGTCCTTGGGGCTGCCCGCTGCCAGCATGGGAAGCCAGCCCGCGTGCCACTTGGCACGTGTCTAGAAGGGCAAGTGAAGAGACCCCTCCCGCTAGAATGTGAGTCTGTGCTTTGTGCCCAGGGCTAAGCACGGAGTCTGGCAGAGCTTCGTCACACTTTGCTGATCCAAGAGCCCAAAATAACACAGATGAGGCTCATTTTCCCACCTCCATGCTTCCAGAGTCCTGGGGAAGTGTCCTCGGAGAGCCAGTGCCCTCCGGAGTAGGAACAAGGCCTTAATACTTCAGATCCCCCATGAACCCGGAAGCTTCTCGGCTGGATTACGAAGCTCCTGGTTCTCAGCTCCAAGCTCACTGCCCACTCTGCTGTAACTCTGTGGTTGGGATCCCACAAACCTGTTTTGCCAACAGCTCCCTGCGATGCTCTGCCAATACTAAGAGGCGAGAAAGATGTGGGGAGCCTGCGAGGCTGGAGGGAGAAAGAAGGCCTTGCTCTTTCCTGCTTATTCATCTGCTTAGCCAACAGCCATGTTTGTTTTGTTTTGCTTTTTCCTGGCAGCTGGCCCCAGCAGCCGTAACTCGTCTTCATAGCTTCTTCTCCGTGAACCAAAGCCTTCACTGTACTTTCTCAGAGGGACAAGTAGCACCACCCAGTACTCTCTGCTAAAAGATCTGGGTCCCAGTTGTACATGGTCCCTTCTTCGGACTCACAGGTTCTGATAACCCCAAGGGAGGAGTTAAGTAATCGTAGCCTTGACTGGCCACCCGGAAGCTTGGTAAAACACAGGCCGCCATGTTCTCCCTTGGAGTGCCCGTTCAGTTTGAGCGCACACGGCTAACTAGGAAGCCGGAAGGTGATGCCACACGGCTGAACTGAGGAGATAGCTGGCCAGCTATTGGCTCTGTCCCAGCCACGTCAGGAAGGAAGGAGCGAGAGCTCCCTACGGGCCTGCAGCACAGAACTGTTTCTGGTGCGTCCCCAGCAGTAGCTGTAGAAACGTAGAGGGGTCTCTTTCACGGACTATATTAAAAACTTGCATGAATCCTCCCTCTCAAACTTATCATATGGCTGTGTTCAACGTGGCCATTTCTTTTCTAACAGATGAAAGAAAAAATCCTTATAAATAAGTATGAAGTTAATTGTAGCGTCTGTTCAATCCAGGTGACCGAGGTAACTTGCCAGCGAGACAGCCGGCCACTGGCATGCTGAGGTCAGGATGGAATGATCCTGTCAGCTGTGTGCCCCCAGTACCTAGGTGATGCTGTACGCAAGCTTAGTGGAGTGGGGGAGGCTCCAGATTTCTGTGGTCTCCTTATGTTATTGTATGGAGGGTTGCACGCATTGGAGGGTTGCATGCATTGGAGGGCTGCATGCATTGGAGGGCTGCATGCATTGGAGGCTCAGGCACTCTATCCCGACAGCCTGCTGCCCCACCCAGTGAGGGCCGTCTGGTCCTCGTGTGTTCCGGAAAGAATGCTGGAGGTGGTCCTTGGTGTTACTTGTCCTAGGGCTGGAGGGAGTGTGAAATCTGAAATATGTAAATGAGCACAGGGAAGTGAAAGGAAGAGCCTCAGGGGAAGAGTATCCCTGCCTGCAAAGCCCACTGGGAGAGGGAACTCCAGCATCCCCCAGGTTGTCAGCAGGCTAAGACTGCTGAGTCCTGACACTGTGACTCATTACCGATTTCTCCTGGTACATTCTTGCCCCGGAATCGGAAGCACGCTGTGACGTTCAGGCAGTTCACAGGCTGCTGTCCATCGTGACACTGAGGTGCTGTGATGTTGATTGAGGTCGGCAGGAAGATGGAGACATCCACCGTGATGATCGGTCTGGCCCTGCGGGACGCAGAGGGGGAGGGGAACCTGTTAAGTAGCAGCTCTCAGAACCAAACATGAACCGTACAGGCTGAATAGATTCCCGGGCCTTCAGCCAGCATTTAATTAAAGAATGAAATGCCCCAAGAGGGAAAGGCCACTGTGCTCTGTAAAGATTTTTTTCCCCTAGTTTTAAAAGCAGCACATTCCCTAAAATACTAATGGTTTGCTTCCCGGTAACAAAGGCAAGTCAGTCGTTAATGAGACACAGCTGGCTGAAGCCATACATCAACTACCAGATGCTGGGTGATTATTTAAAATTTCACCCAAGAAGTTCCGCTTTCCATCTCGTTGGGGAGACACTGTCGAGAAGTTTCTACAGCATGAGCCGGGGCTCAGAGACCAGACACAGCCGGCTGGGACAGCTTACTCCCAGAACCCCAGAATCCCAGTACTAAGTCAGAAGGAGTTCCCAGAGTCCCAGGCCAGCCTGGGTACCGGAGTGAATGCTTGTATTAAGAAGCCAAAAGAAGCAGGCGGCAGAGGAGAGACAGAGACAGACCATTAGATGGAGACAGTGGCTTCTCCCCCTTTTACCAGTGTGAGTTAGAACTTGGCAAACTTCTATCTTGTCCACTTGGCCAAACATCCTCTTTTATTTATGCCTATCAACTCATTGAGTATGTTCTAAAAAGAATTGATTAATGGAGTCCCAGCTGGTACCAACAGAACACTTCAAGGAATTAGCATGTCTGGCCTAAGGACAAAATAAAATCCAATAAACACAGTCTCCTCCCTGACACGTCCACCCGCCCCAGCCCCTGATGGATGACCTGCATCCCTGGACTCCCCTGGGGCATTGAGACTAAGGCTGAGACAGAAGCAGGCATCTCTTTCCCATCTTAAACATCTGCTCAAGGAGGTGTCACCTAAGCTGTGGCTTGACCTTGTCCCCTGCAGGCCTCACAAAGAGAACCTTTCTCTCCTCTCAGGAGCCCCGAGAGACACCAACAGCATGGGAAAGGCAAGCATAAGGCTCAACCGAGGGGCGCCGGGGTGACTGGACAGAGGGAACAGAGGACCAACCAACCCCAGGACACGAGGACATTCAAGGAAAACCTGGGCATATAGGGCACGGAGAAGCCACTTGGCTCAGACGGCATGAGGGGACCCCGCTGTAGCTGCCATTGCAGAGACAGGAGTGCCAACAGAGGGCAGCTGTGACCGGGCAGTGAACTGTGGGACTCTGAGCAACTCTGGCTATGGGGCAAAAGGAAGTCAGACAACACTGGGTGTACCAGTGATGTCATGATTAACTTTGTCAACTTGACAGGATCTGGAGTCACTATGAGAACACTTGAGGGGCTTTCTAGATTAGGTTAAGTGAGGCAGGGAGACCCACCCTGGATGGGGAGAGTGCCACCCATGGGCTGGGGGTCTCCAGCCATAAAGGAGAAATCAAACTGAGTGGCGGCATCCCTCTCTCTCCGCTTCCTGACTCTGGGTGCAATGTGACCCCCTGCCTCACGCCTCTGCCTCCATGACTTCCAAATGGACTGTACCCTTAAACTTCAAATCAAAATAAACCTTTCCTTCCTTAGCTTGTTGGGTTCCCCCCCCCCCCGCACCTCCCCCCAGGCACTTTGTCATAGCAATAAAAGTAGGCAGCGGAGAAGCTGAGGAACACCTCATGAAAGGCAGCTGCTGATCCCCTCACAGCTGGTCTCTTCCTGGGAAGCCTCTCTATCTAGTTCTCTCTCAGTGTCTCTCTGTCTCTCTTTCTGTGTGTGTGTTTGCACACACACATACATGGTCTCAGCTCTGTGACTTAACTCTGCCTGCTGCCTTATTTAGGAAAATAGCTACAGTCTCTTTCTAAACCTGACCCACAAGTCTGAGGCCCATCTCTGGGTGGGGCAAGCACAAAGACAAAGGATCCAAAGCTTCAGGGAGAGAGCTAGGCTCCTTTCCACAATGACACCCTGGCAACCCCTGACCTGCCAGGCTATGGAAAAGAGGATGAAAGGCCAGAGTCCTTCCCTTTATCAGCTGGTCAGAAAGAAGGCAGGGTCCCTTCCCAGAGAGCTCAGCTGGGAAGGACGACATAAGCAGGAGACGGAAGGAGCAGTCCAGACAGAACTATAGTAGAGACAATATCCTGTGTACTGTATGGATGCATCACCTGTCAATTAAAAAGCCTATGGCCTATGGCTTAGGCAGGAAATAGACGGTGGGCCATTCGGAAGACAGGAAGGATTCTGGGAAAGAGCAAGACCAGGAAGATGTGAGGAGATGGACACATGGTACCTGAGCACAGGTAGCCAGCCACGTGACAAAATGTAGATCAAAATGAATGGGTCATCTTGTTGCAATTCTAGTCCAAGAAGAGCCTGGCTATATGGCCAAGGTATTTGAAATATATTCTGAGTCTGCGTCTTATTTCTAAGAGCATGGGGCTGGAAGGAAGAACCAGATGTGACTTCAACAAACCACCTCACAAGCTTGCAAAGCAGGATCCTTTGAAAGGGTGGGCAAAGCCCTCCTGGGCCCATCTCCTTCTACAACCTGTTACATCAGGCCTCTTGGGTTTTTGTTTCCATTTCAAGTTTTTTTTTTTTTTTTGGCTGAGGAGAGCAATCTTTCCTAAGCCTCTCTGGTCACTTCCTTTTCTCGTTGGTGGCACCGCACCAGGCCCCTATCACCAGAACACAGGACCAGCCCCTGTGAGCAAACTTCCTGAGGGCAGAGCTGCTCACACGCCTCGGGTGGTCCCTCCTGCCACTTACCAACCCCTGAGATAACAGAGGCAGTGAGGGGGCACCCGAGGACAGAGCCAGGGTGCTTTTGAGACTTCAAAGAAGTGGGTAATTAGAGTTCTCCTGGCAGGGAAGGGGCAGGTGAAGGCTAGTTCTGAAACCAACCCTGGGCTTTCCTCTGTCCAGGAAGCTCACTGGCAGCCACACGGATGGAGATCCTCAGTTAGGTTTGCTGTTAGCCACAGCTCAAAGCTTCCCCAAATCCCAAGTGCAGCCCTCAGTGTGCACAACCACGGTGAGCCCAGAAGCTATCTGTAGGCAAGCGCATGCCTCTTTGTTTGTCTCACCCAAAGAAGAAACTCGAAATCTAACTTTCCTGACCTATCTGTGGACCCACTGACCCCCAGTCTCCTTCCCCCTAACCACAGTTGTGTGGCCCCTGCCACACAATACCCAAAAAGCTGCAACCAGCCAATATAGTCACTGATCTGCCAGAACATGCCACCTTTTTGCTAAATGTGACCCCACCGTTGCCCCTGACCATGTGGCCCGGCTTTGCTATCCCATGGGTCCTTATTACCATCTGGAATTTTTTTTAAAGCTTGTTCTAATTTGCTTTCCTTTTGATGCGATAAACACCATGACCAAAAGCAACAGGAGGAAAAAGGGTTTATTTCAGCTTACAACTTATGGTCCATTGTCATGGAAAGCTAAAGCAAGTGCTTGAAGCAGAAACCATCAAGGGTCACTGCTTGTCAACTCTCCCTGTGGCTCACTCAGCTAGCTTTCATATTCAGAGCAGGCCCCCCTGCCTTAGGGATGACACCGCCCACAGTGGGCCAGGCCCTCCTCCATCAATTAGCCATCAAGAAAATGTCTCGCAGGTCAACCAGATGGAAGCGATTCTTCCCCTGAGGCTCTTTCTCTCCAGGTGTGTCAAGCTGACAACCAAGTTCACACCACAAAGCTCCTAGTTCCTCACCCATAAAGCAGGTCAATAGCAATATACACACCACGGAGTTGTTTGGGGGGCTAGAGGTCAATTCATGCTGGGAGTGCAAGACACGGGTAGGTCTCAGAAACATAGTTTCTCAAGATAGTGAAAGAGCTGAGAAATTCGAATGTGTACAGTGCAAGTAGAACACGGGAAGGCTGGTAGATAAAGCCCTTGTCATGCAAGCCTGGGGACTTAAAATTGATTCCCAGAGTACCCATAAAGGTAAGACAGCATCCATTCCACAACATTGTCCTAATGTGCACCTCTCCAACACAATGACAATAAGAAACCACTTTTACCAGCATAAGGAAATGGGCAGGGTGGCAGAGAAGTACTTTGTCTTGATGGTGTAGAGTTTGCATGACTAGTTCACCAGTCAACGCTCATTGAGTCATATGCTAAAACCGGTACATTTTGCCGGATACAAATGATAATCCAAGAAAGAAAACACACAATGCATGTGCACTGCATGACAGTGAGGAGAGACCACACATATGATGGCAGTCCCATCCCATAGATGGCCCCACATACTGGGATCATAGCTGCTCTGGATGGTTATAAGCGAATTCGGTTAAACTCGGCCTCGATGAAATCACATACCGAAGCACCCCTCTGCATGCATGCTTGCGGCTAAGCACAGGACTGTATGTAACATGTGTAAGTGGTGCCTGGTACATGGGAGGCGTTCATCAGGGTCACCTGCATCATCATCTACTTGTGTATGACTCGCTGGCTAGAATTAGCTACCCAGGACCAGGACCGCCATGTTCTCTGTCCAGCCTCTAGCATCAGAAACATGCACAGTTTCAAGTCAGAGAGAGCGGGGACATGGCCTCGTGTGAGAGTGGTACCTCACTTAACGTTTGTACCCATGGAGCAGAGAGGTGAGCAGAAGCGTCTTTGGGTTTGGAGCTCACAGGGGAAGAAAGATGAGGCCCCAGCACCGAGGGGGAAGTGAGCTTCATCTCCCACACTAACCCAGAAGCCATCTCAGCTCTTTGCAAAGGGAAACTTAGTTTTCTCCAACGGAGTCTCCGTGAGTGTATCAACCGCACGAAGAAGAAGGTGACAGGATTTTCAGAGGTTTTTTTTTTTTTTTTTTTCTTTTTTTTCTTTTTTTTTTAATTATTCACTTATCTATTATGGTTTCTGATTTTGTGGAGATTTTTTTTTTTTTTTTTGGATTGCATGCACTTCTTGTGGTTTTACTTAAATACTGGAGTGGATATGTCTTTTTGTTTATTTTGTTCTGTTTTAGTTTCTGATTTCTAAGGAAAACAAGGGAAAGAAGGCCTGGGTTGGATGGATGGGGAGATGGGGAAGATCTGGAAGGAGATGAGAGAGCAGAAACAGTGGTCAGAATATATTATAGGAATGAGAACTTATCTATTAAAAAAGATAAAGCTTAAAAGATAAACAAAGCCTTTAATCCCAGCACTTGGAAGTCCAAGGCTGTGGATCTCTGTGAGTTCGAGGCCAGCCTGGTCGACAGAGCGAGTTCCAGGATAGCCAGGGTTGCACAGAGAAACCCTGTCTTGCAAAAACAAAAACAAACAACAGCAAAGACAAACAGATGCTCTGGGTATCAAGACAGCCGACTGCACCGTGAGAAGCCGGGGAATGTTTCCTCTGAGGGACCCTGAGAACCACAACGCTGTCAGGTCATTGTGAGGGGAAAGCAAGTCCCATGTGGTGTCTCCCTTCACCTTCACAGCTCGCCCAAGAGGAAAGCGCTATGCCAGAGAATAGGGAGGGCCAAGTGGAAACTGAGTCACGAGGGTAATAATTTAAGGAACCAGGGAGGTTTGAGTTCAGCATCTGGGGAATACATTGTTATCTTTGATACTGCAGGGCTTCTGGGTAGATGATACAAAATCAGGAAACAGAATATTAGAACGTCAAATCCAACCATATCCACAGAAGACTATCTTTTCCTTATACCAGGCTCCGTCTCCTAGTTACATGGTATCAGCCCACAGCTTCTGGGAAATACTCCTGTAATTGTTTTTGCCAGAGGAAAACCTTGGAACACAGGGGTCAAAGGGCTTGCCCAAGAAGTTCCACCTAGGAAGGCAGAGGCAGGGCTTGAACTCATGCCGCCTGCCCTCCAAGTCACACCCGAATTCAAGGCTATTCTGGCACTTTGACAACACAAAGCTCAGGGTTGCCTAGCGGTCAGCTGGTTCTTTCTGGTGGTAGCATGTCTCTCTGGGGACGCTGGGAAAAGGCAAAGGTGAACTCAAAGCATCTATAGTAGAGGGTTTCGTGGCTCTGGATCCTTTCCAGGTGTGGGACCATATCGGTTTATTTTGGGACATTCTACCATCGAGTTAGTAACGAAACTCTTGGCTCCCACTCCAAAGTAAAATCCTGCTTCCTCTGACTCACGCGGGCTGAAATACTTAAGGCTGTGCACGGGTCGCAATGGTGCTCACTGGGCTTTAGCAAGCCCTGGGCCTAAGCTCATGCCCGTCGCCTCTGCAGAGCCAGTGACCAGGCAGGAGGCTCCTCGTCCCTGAGATTGAGGACCGAGTGATGACCCTGGTCATAAAGATAAAATCCTAGGCTTCACAGGGTTTCCCAGAGCTTTGAGTGTCTGGTGTTTGTAGGAAACAAGAATGTTTATATAGAATGTCGGCAAGGGGGGCAGGGATGGTCATGGCCAAAGGCAAACAACCCTTGGATTAGGGTTTGGGTCACCCGAAACCCTGTCAAGATGTCCCAGAAAGCTCTCAGCTCCCTATAAGCTAGTCAAGGCCCCCACTCTGGAACTCTGAGGTAAAGACTGGGACTGGGAGAATAAAGGTAGCAATCCTGTGTGTGCAGAACCTTCAGCCTGCAAAGAGTAAGAGAAAAGCAAAAAGCCAACGGATGGGCTCTTTCCCAGTCCTCCCCAAAGCTCCAGCTGTTACACATGAACATGTCCCGTCCCTTCAGAGCCAGAGCCAGACACCTCACCTGAGGAGAACCACGCTGTCGGACAGGAAGGCTCCGATGGTGACATCTGAGAACAAGAATTCACAGACTCAGAACCTTGTGGAAACCAGCCCCAGCTGCCCTTTGGCAAGGCGCCACAGGGACAGAGGCCCGGCCTTGTGGTCAGGGAGTCTTCCCTACTGCTGCTGTCTGGCTTCCTAATGACTTTGTGAAAATTACAGCCACATTGTCTTAAGTGACAGCCAACTACATGCGGGTACAGAGGCCTGGAAATGGAACTGGGTGTGTTAAATACACAGTAGATTTTGAAGACCTAATTTTTAGAATAGAACTCGTTGATAACGTTTCTCTCAGTTATACACTCAGATGATAAGATGTCGGCTATTTTAGACTACCCATCATGAAAATTAACTTTGTCTTGTTTGCGTATGTTTTTCTGTAGCTGCTAGCAGATACTATTAGATATATAAACATATCATTGAGCAATGATTAGGCTTTAATCATTGAGCAACAGCAGATATGACTTCATTGGAATATATAGTTTACTGTAATCTGTATGGTGGATAACGTTTTAGTGATTTCTAAGCAGATCTTTGCCAAGAATTTGGGTTTTCCTAGCAAGACTTTGTGTCAAGGAGTTTCTTATCATAGCCGAAGCCATCAGGGAAAACTCCGGTTCTGTCGTGAGAGCGACTGTTAACTAAAGTGAAAACCTATCTTATCTCACACCTATCTGGATTTTGTGTGGTTTTGAGAAACAGGGCTTACCAGGATATCCATTTCCATCCATATCAATGCCCCCTGATATGGACTGCCCAAACATCCGCAGGGCCGGGCTTATCTTCCTCCCAGACAGCTTCTGAAACAGACAATAGAAACATGGAGTCACAGGAGGGCAGTTAGGGGCTGGGACTGTTGGAACCCAGCTTCCTCAGGGCGCCGGGACTGAAGTTGTTCAAAGAAAGGTAGAACTTGGCCAGAGAGTCTGGAGTAGGTACTTGAAGATCACACACTTCCTGATTCCTGCTTGCCTTGGCCACATGTCGTCATTTAAATTTTTGCCTGGGTTTGGTGCCAACACTTGATTTTAAAGACATTTTTTACATGTATGTATTTGTGTACATGGCATGCTTAGGCTGCAGTACACATGTGGAGGGTGGATGATGGCCTGAAAGAACCGGGTCTCTCCTTCACCGCATGGGACCCGGGAATTAACCGTAGGTTGTCAGGATTGGCAGCAAATGTTCGTACCTACGGAGCTATCTTGCTGGTTCATGTATGGTTCAAGACAAATAAAGGCTGGGTTTATTTTCCATGTGTGTGTGTATGTGTGTGCATTTGTGTATGTATGTGTGTATGTATGTGTGTATATGTGTGTGCATGTGTGTGTATGTGTGTATGTGTGTGTATATGTATGGGTGTATGTGTGTGTATGTGTGTATGTATGTGTGTATGTGTGTGTGCATGTGTGTGTATATGTATGAATGTATGTGCGTGCATGTGTGTATGTGTGTATATTTGTGTGTATATGAGTGTGTGTGTATGTGTGTGTGTGCATGTGTGAGTATGTGTGTATATGTATGTGTGTATATGTATGAGTGTATGTGTGTATGTATCTGTGTGTGCATGTGTGTGTATGTGTGTGTGCATGTGTGTGTGTGTGTGTATATGTGTGTACGTATGTGTATGTGTAGGTTAGGGGACAACCTCAGGTGGTTTCTATTATTTTTGTTTGCTCCTTGTTTTTTTAAGGCAGCATCTCTCGAAGGTGTGAAACTTTCCAACTGGTCTAGTCTGACTGACCCACATGCCCAGTGATCCTACTGACCGTGCATCACTGGTGCTGAGATCACAAGGCCGGCAAGTGTAAAGTCACAAGCACTTCATTGGCCGAGCCATCTCCCTCCCCTTTTATGTCTCCTTTGCCTGACCCAGGCACAACTGGTTGAGATGCTGGAAGCATCCTTCCCTCCTATCTGTTATTCAGGTACTAACGCCTGTATTTCCTCCCCTAAGATGGACAGGTCACTAACGTATCCAGCTGGAAAGACATCCATGTGCTAACTTTCCCTCTAGCCAGCCAGCCAGGAGGTCTACAGACTCCTAACTTCACAGAAATAACTCGACAGTTTGACCTGGTAAATCTAGAAGTGCACGGGGGATGAGCCTTTTAAAAAGTACAGGGAGGGAGGTCGGCCACTTCTCCTGAAGGGTGTTTCAACTCACGTGACACATTGACAACTCCGTGACCATGTCACATTTTATACGCCATTAATTTCACCGGGACGCACAGCTTCGTTGAGGAATATTTGTTGGGTCTGGGGCACCTAGTCAAGCATTTGACTTGCAAGCACATGAACCTGAGAACCAGGGAAAGGGGTGTCCTCCTCCCTAGTGGACTCCAGGTCTATTAAGGACCCCGAGTCAAAGGTTGTGGACGCTGTAGCTGAGAATGACGTCTAAAATTGTCCTCTAGTTTCATACCCACATGTCCACATGCACACACACACACATTTTAATAAAGAATACAGGGCTGGAGAGGTTGCCCAATGGTTAGAGCGCAGTGTTTCTCCCGAGGCTCTGAGTTTGGTTTCCAGCACCACATCTGGATGTAACTTCCTGCGATTTCAGTTCAGGGTGATCCAGCACCCTGTTCTGCCTCCCCAGTGACTGCATTCACGTCACAAGCCCCCACGCAGACGTACACAACTCACATAATGGAAAACATAAAAAGATACTTTTAACAAAAGAATACCTGTCACACCACCAGCCCTCCTCCCACGGAAGCTATCTATCCCCATTTCTGCAGTATGATTCCTTTCAAAGACACCAAACTTCTTGAGCCAGAAAGTCTCATTTTCTGAGATCTGGTCAGTTCTGCCCTTTCTTCTGTCCTTCGTTGGCTCTTTGTCTCCGTAATTTAAAAAAAAAAAAAAAAAAAAAATGACCAAAAGCAGCTTGGCAAGGAAAGGGTTTACTTCCATTTACGATTATAATCCATGTCTGAGAAAGGAAACCATGGGGGATCAGTGTTTATCAGCTCGCTGCTCTGGTTTGCTAGCTTTCTTAGACCAGGCCCACCTACTAGGGATGGCCCTGCCCACAGTGGGCTGGCCCTTCCTACATTACCTAGTAACTTAGAAAAATACCTGCCTGTAGGCTAATCTAATGGAGGCAACTCTTTAGCTGAGTTTCTCTCTTCCCTGGTGACCGTAGATTTGTATCAGGCTGACACTTGAAGCAAACTATCCTGTAGTGAAACCCACAACAGAACCAAGTTCACAGACAAACAGGGGCTCACTCTGCCTTTCTTTCTCTGTGCTTACTGAGTCATACTGTGGGGAAGCCCTGGTGAGGCTGGGGCGTGTCTACTGACTCTGCTGAAGAGATAGGATATGCCCTGCCCTCAGCAGCCGATAGCTACAAGGAACTGTCCCAGAGATGATCTAAGACTTGCGGTCCTCTGTTAAGGCATCCGACAGGAAATGTTTGAGCATCAAAGGACAGCTCAGAGCCTGTAGGCAGCACTGCAGACACGCTGCTTGCCAACGGGATCAGCCGCACATCACACGTGGCTCTGTCTAAACAAATGTGTGTCTGAGTAAAACCCACACGTCAAAGCTGCACAACTCGCCTCTGGAGGCCAAAAACACTGGGAGCAGCTTGCTGTGGGTTCTCGTTGCTTGGGTATACTGTGACTGGGAGTGGGGGAGAGTGAGGGGTGGTCCATTTGGGGGTGGCGAGGCCGGCTTAAGTTATCCACTGACATCTGCGGGCCATTATGCCGTAAAGCAGGGAAGATAAGTCTGCGCGGTGCTAATAACTGTAAATGGAAACCAGGAACTGTGGGAAACCTCCGCTTGACCAGGTTTATATGCAGCGTCTGTTAGGGCAAGGGAAAGATCACAGGGGCCGACTCAACATGCCTGGAGGCTCTTGGATTGAGAAAGGCATCTAAGGATCTTAAAATCAACACTTTTCATGGTAACCTCGAGGAGGCGGCGTGAGTTAGGAACGTGGGAGGAGTCCAGGCTCTGATCTCACAATTTCTCCTGCAGTAATAGTAGGAGTTGGGGGCCAGAGAAAAGCGATCCGGTTGCCTAGGTTCATGTCTTATTTCTTCCTCCAGTTCTTAAACACAATGCCCTCTCTGTCCAGGATCCAGGCCCGGAAGAACCTGTCATTAATGGATTGGTTTCCCCCCTCTCCTTTTAAATCATTGGCCTTATCATATACATATTAGCAAGCTTAGCAAAGCGAGACCATAGCAGGCTCTCTTCTTTCTCGTTCTCTCCCCCACCCTTTTATTTAAAGAGCCGAAACCGCTTCTCTCTGTGAAGGCTAGGCGAGCCAGGGCGCGCGCTGACAAAGGCACCGTTTCCAGCTGCCAATCTCGGCTTCCTACTAGAAGCTCCACACTGACCACAAATGTGCTCTGCAGCTTTCTGCAAGGATTCCACCCAGCAACCAAACAAAACACTGGAGAGCCGCGCCAGCAGGGAGGCAGAGGCTCCTGCAGGTGGCCCCTCTGTGTGATTAGCTTCCAAGGTCCAGCCCCAAGCTTCCAGGAGGATGTGTGGAGAATGACCCTTTCCCTTCACTCCACACCCCTCATCTCCACCTGAGGATGGGCTCCTTAGATGACATCACGGGACAGAGCATCCCTGACCCAAACCTGGCGGAGTCACCTAAGGTTTGTTGTTTCCATGGTTACTTGTATCGAGTGACAAAAGAGCAGTCTGTGTGGATGGATGCCCCAGGCAGCTTGTGTACTTAGAAGCAACACAAGTCTTCATAGCTGTGGATTTTCCCACGGAACTTCCTTGGGCGGGCCTTTTCCCAAAACGAAGTTGAGGAAGGTGGTTACTCCCGGGCAAATTCAATACCCTCGGCGGGGCTGTCAGAAAGCCAATGGTTAATAAGTGGATCGCTCACACCGCTGTTATGAGGATTCAGGTGGAGACATGACAGGCTCTCTGGCAATCGCTCCTCCTCTTCTCCGTGAACCTCCCTAAGGATCTTTTCCTCAGCTGAGGGCAAGAACTGACTAAGCAGGTGTTGGGAGAGAGAAAGAGCCTAACTTCCCAGTAGTTAGCAAGCGCCTGCCTTCTAGATCTGCCGCAAGGACTGTCAGACATGTGGCCATTTTGTCTCCAGGGCTGGGGAGACAAAGCTCTATGGGTAAGAACATTTCCTGCAACACATGAGGACCCAAGTTCAATTCTCAGTGGCCACATAGAAAGCCAGGCATGCCACATGAGCCCTCACCGGGACAGGGACAGGAAGATGACTGGACCTCAGAAAGTACCAGCCTAACTGTAGTGTCTCAAGGGAAGGAAGGAGAGAACAATAGATCAGGGGCATCCAACACCCTCCTCTGTTTGTGTGTATCACACATGTGTACATGCTCCAAACACATAACATTACACATAACCCACATGTGCACACACACATTTATACATGTAGACACACTGATAGATGATAGATAGATAGATAGGCAGACGGACAGACAGACAGAAGTGAAAGAGATTGTAGCCCCATTTACATATGCTTCCTAAAATAGAAACCTTGGCTTACACTGCCCAGGAGGGCACAGCAAGTCCCAGACAACCCCTGCCTGGTGCCACTCTACTTCTGAGACAACCCCAGACACCCAGAGGCCTGGGGCCCACTAAGATCAGTGGGGGGGAGACGGAAGAGAAGCAGAGGGCTGTGGGCACAATGAAGAAAGCAAAGCAGGAGACCACGGGGTAGTGAGGAACTGTCCCATGTAAGTGGCCGGCACTGCCACCTAAGACCATGGTGGGGTCCTGGCCTGTGCTGCCACTAGGACCATGTCTGGGTCCATGGCCCTGCAGTAGCAGGGCTCTGTTACCACCAAAGGCCAGGTAGATATTCCCTGGTCTGGGCTGCCACCTGGGGCCATGCTGCTAGCCACACCTCTCTCCTGGCCATCATGGAGAGCTGTCCCCAAAGGCATATGAGCAGGAGAGATAGCCCTTCCCCTTGCCAGCTGTAGCTCGGTGGGGGTGGGGGTGGGCTCAGCACCTCACCCAGGAAGCACAGTAGAGTGAACCCGAGTTCTAGGAGTTTCCGGTGAGCCAGCCCAAGGGTGTGAGCACCGGAGAACTGGCTCTGGTGGTGTGGGTATGGGACAGCTGGTGGGCTGAAAGACTCTGATACCACCGAAGCCCAGACTCGGGGCTTTGGGTTGGTCCACCCCGACATCTACCCCATCTCTGAACTGCTGCAGCATGGGAAGGGGCCAGTTTTGCAGATCCAAAGCTGCAGGATCTCCAGGACACAGGGCAACAACAGAAGATCCAAGAGAAGTCCTGGTGAGGATCTATATCGATCTGTAGCAGAAGCCAGAGGCTTAACCAGCCCAGTGACTCACCGCAGTGAACATTTGCAGGTGAGGCTGTGTGGGCAAACAGTGCTGTGGAACCACACTGTGACACACAACAGCTTCGACAACAGGACTTCTCGGTTTGTTTTGGTGGGACGGTTACAAGAGCACAGGGAGGGGAAGATGAGTGGGACCCAGATGAAAAATAGGAAATTCACAAAAAATCAGTACAAAGCTAAATTAAAAAAAAAAAACAAAAAAACAAAAAAACTTCAGACTGGAGAGATAGCTCAACCATAAAAATACAAATCTATATGTACCAAGTATGACCAGGGGAGGTACCGACAGCACAAGTGTTCGATTACAAATATTTGCTGATTTAAAGGGGGGTTTTGTTTTTAGTTTACTAATGATTATTAGTTTATAGTCCCCGCTTGCCTCAAACTTGCTGAGGAAAACCTTAAACTGCTGATCTTCCTGCTTCTGCCTCCCGAGTGCTGGGATTTCAGTCACGTGACACCACTGTGTGGTTTGTGGGGTGCTGATCATGGAACCCGGTGCCTCGTGCATGCTCGAAAGCACCCCGCCAACTGACTGCAGAGTTCTTACTGCGTGTTCTTTTCTGTCACTGACCCGCTGGGAGAAAGACACAAGCCACTGTACACACACCACACATATCCTGACCATGTTTCTGTTGAGAACATGACTTCCTTTTTCCCATGGGCCCGGCTTGATGCCGTCAGCAAGATTGAGCACTATGCTGGCAAGGCGAAAATAGAGAACTGGCCACTTCCACGTTCCCAAGTCCGGGATGTGAAACCGGGGCTTTGATAAGCTCTGGTTTGGATGCCAAGTTTGACAACTTTCAGACCCTCTGTGGATCCTGTGTCCCTAGATTATATCTTAAAATATGTTCCTCAGAGGCCTGGGGATTCGGCTCGGGTGCTAGAACACTTGCCTAGCATAAACAAAGCTCTGGCTTCCATTACTAGCACCGTGTAAAAGGGAGTTTTGTGGCACACACAGTAATCTTACTACTTTGTGGGTAAAGGCAGGAGACTCAGAAATTGAAGGACACCCTCAGCTACCTTGTAGGTTTGACACCAGTCTGAGCTACGCACAACACTCCAAAAATAGTTAAATATTCCAAACAAATTAAGTCCCACTGGCTTCATACAAAGATGTCAGCAACAGAGGAGGCTGAATTTCTCTTTTTAAATAAGAATCTCTGGGGATCCAAGAGTGGTTCAGCAGGTAAAGGTGCTTGCCCCAAAGCTTCACTGCCCTGAGTTCAATCCCTGGAGCTCACTATGTGGAGCAAAACCATCTCCCACAGGCTGTCCTCTGACCTCCACAAGCACAAGAGTATAGTCATACATCACAACCACACACACACACACACAGAGAGACAGACAGAGAGAGAGAGAGAGAGAGAGAGAGAGAGAGAGAGAGAGAGAGAGAGATGTAAAAATAAGTAGCTCTAATTCTAGAAGCTGGAGAGAGGTCAGCAGTTAGGCACTGCAGAGGACCAAGGTCTGGGTTCCAGTACTTGCATCTTCTCAAAACTACAGGCAACTCCAGTTCCAGAGGATCAGCGCCCTCTTCTGACCTCTGCAGGCATTGCACTCGTGTGGGGGTGGGGGTGTACGTATGTATACATACACACATACACAATTAAAAATAACAAAATATTTGAAAGAGGCAACTCAGATATTCTCTTATGAATGTGAGATGTATTCTTGAGTTGGGTAAACTGGGGAGTCTATAACAAGTTTTCTGGATTCAATAAGCCTATCAATTATCAATTAACTGCTTGTTCCTCTCACTAGTGAAAAATATGAAAGAAATCCAAATTCCACATTCCCATAGCACAGTGTACAGTGAAACATCTCTCTCTCTCTCCCTCTCCCTCTCCTTCTTCCTCCTCCTCCCTCTCTCCCTCCCCCTTCCTCTCTCCCCTTCCTTCTGTCTCTCCCCCTCCCTCGGTCCCTCCCCCTCCCTCTCTCCCTCTTTTTCTCTCTCTTTCTCTCTCTCTGTCTCTTATGCACACACATGCACACACGTATGCCCATACAGCACATACATATGCACACACTCACACATGTTCATACCCACACATACATGTGAGTACACACGCACACAGAATCATCGTGGCCCCTCCCACCACTCACCATTGAGTACTGGGGGACAATCCCATTGGCATCACCATGATAGATATACACTGCGCCAGCAAAGTCATCCTCCTTAGGTGCCCCGACAGCCACATCTGGGGGGAGACAGCTGTTAGAAATGCCCTGTGAGGTGACTCCAGCGCGGCTTTCCCCATTCCGGCCATGTCTGGATTCCATCTCTTCACAACTTCCCCACTATTCACTATTCAGAGGTTAAACTGGGCAAACGGGGTCTCCTAACACTTAAAAGGTGGAAATTTACAAAGGCCGAGGAGAGTTTATTTCCAGGAAAAGTGTCTCTCCTCATCCTCTGAGGGGAGATCCCTGAAGCAACCCATAAAAGAATCACAAATGGAGAGGACCCATCCTTTGTCTGTCTTTGTTCTGCAGGTGGTGGTGAGCATCTAAACTCATCCTTCCTTTCCACCCTTGGCTTCTAATAAGTCACATGTCTGCTCCTGTGACACCAAGGGTGGCAGGTGTGTATCCCCATAACTCCAAGGTGATAGCCCTCTCACTGGATGAAGCCACTTGTGGCCAATGGTGTGAAGAACGGAAGGGCACGTAGCCTCAGCAAACCACATCCTTGCCTATAGCCTGTGGAGGGACCACTGTCCGAGAAGCAAGGGCGTTAGGTATGTACACCACCCAACATACTTGACCAGGCTGCCATTATCAGGAAAGCAGATATCTAATTCTCTCTGTATTCACTTCCCCAACAGCATGACAGAATATCCCAGATGCAGAGTTGAACATTTTATGATGGGGAGAAGCCTGTGGACCAGCCCCAGAGACCATTCAGGCACACAGCACAGAGAGGACCAAACAGTGGATCACACAAAAGGGGCATTCGGTGGCCAGTTCATCTCTAAGAGCCGCTGTGCCTTCAGGTATAGAGTGGAACATACAGGAGCCAGTCACAAACAAGGGACAAAGTTAGAGTGTGACAAGCTGCTGCCCAAGAGGCCCTACCCACCCACCTGGAAACCCGTCATCGTCGAGATCACCCAGGTTGGCGATGCTCTCCCCAAAGTGTGCGTTGTAGGCGGCATCTCCGGTCAGGGTCAGCTGTTCCTCGAGGACTCCCTGGGAAACAGGATAGAGTGGGGAAAGGAGGAGAGGGCAAAAAAAGGACAATTAACAACTCGGTGCTGAGAACACCACTCTCAGGGCACAGGTGTGGGCAGGAAACAGCTGGGCAGAACCACAGGAACCCAAATATCTGTCCTCATAGCCAAACAAGGCCTTTCACCTATACAATGAGAGTTTGGAATAGCCCGAGATACATTATAGTAGAAAGGTAATAGCTGGTGGACCAGTGACTGAACCTCTAATTCAGACAGGCCAGCCTACCCTCTCTTTGTGCCTATGGTGTCTTTCTTCTCAGCTCTCTTCATAGCCTAACCCCAAAATCTGAGGCAAGGTCTCACTGTGTCACTCTGGCTAGTCTTTGTGTGGACCACGCTAGCCTCAAACTCGGAGATCCTCTGGCCTCTGTCTTTTGAATCCTAGGATTAAAGGCATGAGCCACAACATCTGACCTAAGACTTTTAAGGTGTAGCAGAGCAAGAGACTGTGACCTCTATTCCCTTGCACAATTCTCTACCAGACCTCTTAAGCCACCTTCCCTGTCCCATGACCAAGGTCCGAGGTCAAGTTCGGGAAGAGAGGAGACAGGCTCTGAGAGGAAAGACCTCTGCAGTACATCAGTGCCCTGCCCAGTGCCTCACAGAACTGGTGTCTTTGCAACCTCGAGCCTCCCGCCCCAGGATGTCAGCTTGAGATAAAGATGTCTCCTGTCTCCCTCTGAGTTGGCCTTGGAGAAATCTAAATTCCTCTCTCCACCTTCTGGCTCGAGCTTTTGGTAGAGACATGAGGGGTAGGAACCTTAGACTCTGGTAGCCAAAGAAGTACACATTTTTCTACTGTCCCCTCTCTTGTGCCTTTTACTACAAGTCCCCTAGGTTGCTTTGCACAGGGCAAGCCTTGGTAACCTTGTCAGAGGGTCCTGTTTCTATACCCAGTACTCTGGGGTGAGGGGTATATCACATATGGCTCAGCTTTGAGATTTCTGGGCAAACACTAAGAGGGGTAAAGGGTACATGTGGTAGCAGAAGTCACTCAAGAGTGCCCGTGGTCCCCAACACCCAACATCTTCAGGCTTAGGAATCTTTGAACCTGCCTGGTGTGCAGTCACTTTGGACCTACCATCTACCCACAATTCACTGCACCTACCCACAATCCACCGCACCATGGTCTGTCTTGTGTTGTGACTATTCGTCTACTACTATAAACAGAAATCACAGCTTGAAAAAAAAAAAACATAACGTGATGATTTGATTTACTGAATCAGTGAGACCCCACCTCAAACACAAAACTGGTTGTCCCTTGGTGTCTGAGAGCACAGGCGTCGGGACCCATAGCTTGCTAAAACTGTAGATGTCCAGTTTTCTTATATAAAGCAGTGTAGTATTTGTATAGAACCAATGACTGCCCTCCCTGTCCTTAGACTGTGTCTAGATTACTTTCAATGTCTGATACAATGCAAATAATATGCAAATAGGCTTCACACTGCATCATTCAGGGAATGGCAGCAAGGAAAGTCCAAGCGTGTCCCCGTATATCCAATCTGTGGTTGGTTAAATCCAAGAACCCTTGGGCACAGATGGCCAGCACTGTAACTCTTCCTGTTAGTGTGGTGGGGGAAATCCCAAGTCCTTCTATGTACATCTACCCATATATGGTACATCATCCTGCTTAGACCATATGGCACTTCCTACTTTGTAGAGAAGGAAATGGGGGGGGGGTGTCAATTTCAAGCTCCTTTCATCCTTTGCATAAAAGATATGGCAGGGTTTACATTCAAGCTCAGACCTTCCTACTCTACTATCAGCTCCACTCCTCCATAAAGCCGTATACTTACTAACCAAGTGGGCTACGGTTCACTAGAAACAAGACTCTGGTGCATAGAGTTGTCACATCGTGGTAAGGTGTTAGATGGGCATGGGGGATATGTGCTTGAACACTTAGATTCTGCTTCTTTGCATCTTTGCATCTCTCTCCGCTTTGTGGTTCTACAGAATAAGGGACACTGTGCTCACAGCCCTTGGCTGGTTTGTCAGCTGGTGCCCAGCATGAACTCCTTGCTGAACTAGGCAAAGGTCCCACTACCTCACGGCTCCGTGCACGCCTTCCTGTTGGAAGCTGGGGCCCAGTCCACTTCACCTTCCCGCTCAATCCCAACTGCTTCCCTGGGATTCCTTGAAGATGCCCTAGCCCCTCTATCCTCTCTAGAAAGGTGCACAGACTCCCCGAGAGGTGGTGCAGCCTAGAGAAGATAAAGGCGCCGGCTAGCTGAGGCTCAAATCCCAGCCTCATTACTTTTAAGCCGTAAGGTTGGAGACAAAGTGAGCTAGCCTTTCTGAGTCTTGACTTAGTTCATCTGAAAAGCAAAGACCCTTACAACCATGTGTATATTACAGCGACATCACTTAGAGAACGCAGGGAAGCCTTACAGCATCCAATAGTCATCAAGACCTTCCCTGGGCCCCATACTTTGAAGTGTCACACTGTATACAGTTGTCAACTAATGGATTCTTAAGCTTTTCCACGTAGGACCCAGGCCTTCATCTCCTCTGGGTAACATGGCACAGTACAGTTTTTCCCTCTGATGGAGTCCAGTGGGTGCATGTCACATGACTACACAGTTGTTCCTCCCCAACACCCGTCTCCTCATCGCCTACTTTGTACTCACATGTCCTTGGTTGAGGTAGACGGTGACCTGACCCTCATCTCTGACCTCAGAAAACATGGGGGCCCCCACGAGCAGGTCAGAGAGGCCATCCATGTTCAGGTCGACTGCACACAAGGAGGAGCCGAAGTAAGAGCCCATCTGAAACCAAGTCGTCATGACAACATGTTCAGGGTCTGTCCTCACACACCAAAGCCCTGGTTTCATCAGCCCCCACTAGCTCGGGAAGCACGTGTCTTCCACAGAGTAAGGGATGGGGCACAAGCTTACATGACAGACAAACATGAAACTCAAGGCTATTAGACAGACAGGGACACCAGACCTGTGTATACTGGATCTTCTTGAATCAGAGTGTAATCAGTACCTGCTACTTTATTCGATTGTGTGTGTGTGCATGTGTTCATGTGTGTGCCTGTTCATACATGTGCAAGTACATATGCCCATCTCTGCCTCTGCAGCGCTGGGGTCACAGGAGCATGGCACCCCTCTTGGCTTTACCACATGCATTCTGAGTGAACACTCAAGGATCACCCTCTCCTCCTCATACATGCAACAAGACTCTACCAATCGAGCCAACTCCCTGGCCCCAGTATCCGGTTTATTTTATATCCTCTGTCTCAAACACAAAGACAAGAGATCCAGGCTTTTGTCTGCATGGAACAAGTAAAGTGAAAGCTAGCAGCTCCAGTGTGCAAGCACGGGCTAGGCGGTGCCTGAGTCCTCGGCAGCATCTAGATCGTGACACTGAGAACTGGAGACCACAGCAACCTGGAGCCCAGGGGCCGGCTGAGGTAGCAGCCCCACCCAGCTGTGGCTAACTACCGTCACCAGGAGACCTGGCTCCCAACACATCAGCTTTTCCATTCCCAAGAGAAGATCTAAATGTTGACTGGAAGTACCTGTTCCACATGCTGAGAATGTGTTTATTTTTTTCTTTTTTTAGATCAATTAATTGCTACACGATTGGTGGCCCAGGAGTGTGGTCCCAGCTACTGAGAAGGTACAAGGACTCTTAGCAGGACCCTCCCTCAAAAGTAAAACCGGCTGGAGAGATGGCTCAGTGGTTACAGCTCTTGTGAAGATCCCGAGTTCTGTTCCCTGCACCCACACTGAGGAACTCACAACCCCCTTTACCTTCAGTTCCAGGGGCATATGACATCACCTACACTCACGTGCACACACCCGCGCACATGCACACATAGTTTCAAATTATAAAAAAAGAAAAATTGTAAGTAATGTTTACAAGGGAGCTAAGGATATAGCACAGTATTAAGAAAGCTCTGCCTAGCAAGTGAGAGATCCTAAGCTAATATATACTTCTGTGATACCCAGATAGAGGAATCCCGGGTGTGCCCACCCTAAGAGGGCTGCAGGTTTGAAACCTCTTCTAACAAGAAGAAAAGAGAAAGTACCATTGTTTTTAAATAAACGATTTCAAATAGAAAGGCCTGGAATGTTCTTTTGCTGGTGAGACTTGTTGGTAGCTGACCTCAGGGAGTTTGAGAGAAGCAAGAGTGCTCGGAATTCCTTCCTGCAGCTAACGCTGGCCCTGGGGGCCTTGGGAAGGCAGCTTAGACACCCAGGCAAGGGGAGAAGGGCAGAGCCAGAGCCTACAGCTGTTCTCTTGGGCTGAGCCACTGGAGATGATTAGCTTAATCCCAGAAGGCTATTTGGCTGGGTGTTCAATCAAAAATCCTTCGGTTTTTAAAATGCAGACAATTTTACTGACTGGTAACACTTGAGCATGTCAAAGACAAGTTCTGGAACCAGGGCTACTGAACTGTCCTCATCAGCTTGAAGTGTGACTGTTTTCACATCTGAACCATAGACTTAGTAATGGCTTTTGTGTTTATTGTCAACTCAGTTTTGTGTAAGGTGTCAACTCGGTAAATAAGCCTCTTTTTTTTTTCTTCTTTTCTTTCTTTCTTTCTTTCTTTCTTTTTTTTTTTTTTTTTTTTTTTTTTCTTCCCGAAAGGGAGCCAGGACACCAGACAATTTGAACTGAACTGGAGCCAAACCAAAAAAGCAGAAGTTCTGAGTTGGAACCTCCCCATTGCCTATGTCGCCCTGAACAAAAGGACAGAGCTGGAGTGCTTTGGAGGGGGGGGGGGTCATGTCCTCTTCCTATGAGATAATGGGGAGCCAAAGAGCTGAGAATCTCTTGTAGCGATAAGCAGGATGTGCATACAGAACGGAAAGGCTTATGATGTCGGGGTAACTCCAGAGCAGGGCAGGCTCTGCAGAAAAGAACCCTAAAGAGAAAGGGTGGTGTGCTGGCTGGTTTTGTGTCAACTTGACACAAGCTGGAGTTATCACAGAGGAAGGATCCTCAGGTGAGGAAATGCCTCCATGAGATCCAGCTTTAAGGCATTTTCTCAACTAGAGATCAAGGGGGGAGGGCCCAGCCCATTGTGGGTGGAGCCATCCCTGGGCTGGTAGACCTGGGTTCTATAAGAAAGCAGGCTGAGCAAGCCAGGGGAAAGTAAGCCAGTAAGTAACATCCCTCCGTGGCCTCTGCATCAGCTCCTGCCTCCTGACCTGTTTGAGATCCAGTCCTGACTTTTTTTGGTGATGAACAGTGATATGGAAGTGTAAGCTGAACAAACCCTTTCCTCCCCAACTTGCTTCTTGGTCATGATGTTTGTGCAGGAATAGAAACCCTGAATAAGACAGATGGGGTCCAGATGGCACAGGCAATGTGAGCATGAAGACCCAAGTCTGAACATCCCGAGGACCTGAGTCTGAGCATCCCGAGGACCTGAGTCTGAGCATCCCGAGGACCTGAGTCTGAGCATCCCGGGGACCTGAGTCTGAGCATCCCGAGGACCTGAGTCTGAGCATCCTGAGGACCTGAGTCTGAGCATCCTGAGGACCTGAGTCTGAACATCCCGAGGACCTGAGTCTGAACATCCCGGGGACCTGAGTCTGAGCATCCTGAGGACCTGAGTCTGAGCATCCCGGGGACCTGAGTCTGAACATCCCGAGGACCTGAGTCTGAACATCCCGAGGACCTGAGTCTGAGCATCCCGGGGACCTGAGTCTGAGCATCCCGGGGACCTGAGTCTGAACATCCCGGGGACCTGAGTCTGAACATCCCGAGGACCTGAGTCTGAACATCCCGAGGACCTGAGTCTGAGCATCCCGGGGACCTGAGTCTGAGCATCCCGGGGACCTGAGTCTGAGCATCCCGGGGACCTGAGTCTGAGCATCCCGGGGACCTGAGTCTGAGCATCCCGGGGACCTGAGTCTGAACATCCTGAGGACCTGAGTCTGAGCATCCCGGGGACCTGAGTCTGAACATCCCGGGGACCTGAGTCTGAACATCCCGAGGACCTGAGTCTGAACATCCCGAGGACCTGAGTCTGAGCATCCCGAGGACCTGAGTCTGAACATCCCGAGGACCTGAGTCTGAGCATCCCGGGGACCTGAGTCTGAACATCCTGAGGACCTGAGTCTGAGCATCCCGAGGACCTGAGTCTGACAATCCAGGTGCTGAGGAAGCAGAGACAGGTGGATCCCTGGAGCTCACAGGCCAGCCAGCCCAACTGAGAGCCTTTCTCAAAAATAAGGTAGAGAGTGACTGAGGAAGACATATGCATGCATATACATACATGTACACCAGCACACACGCATGCATGTACATACATGTGCACATCCATCCACATGAACACATACACAAGGAATGGAGGGAGAACGAAAGTAAGAAGGGGGAGGAGAGGCTTAGGAAGACGGAGCTGGCCCACCAGTCTCTGCATGGAAGAACCTGACTCATCCTATCATCATGAGGCCATTCAAACAGACCTGTGTCTACCTTGAACCTAGTGAACTGGCTCCTCAGGCAGCTTAGACAAGGGCTCTCAAAGGCTACAGCATCCACTTTCACATCATTGCCCAGAGCGACTCACTGAGACACAACTGGCCAAGGAAGCCAGTCTCCAGACCTAGCCAGACTCATGACAGGACACTCGGCAAACATCATGGAGCCAGGTTCCCATTCTTCAGCCACCCTGAAAGAACGCTCACACTGTCGAGTGTAGACACATTATCCACACTGGACCCCACCAGCCATTTATTTTATGATAGTCACACCTTTTTGGGTTTGGGGAGGGGTGGGGAGCTCTAATAGATAGATAGATAGATAGATAGATAGATAGATAGATAGATAGATAGATAGATAGATATAGATAAAATAGATACAGATATATATACAGTATGTGGCTGTCTCTTTTCAAACTTTAGGCTTTCTTAGAAAAGTTATTTTGCAAATTTTTCACGGTAACTTCTGATGCTAATATTTCGGTGTTTGAAAGGAAATGTTAAAATAACACAGGCCAGCGCACCTCCAAGAGCCAAAAGCAAAGGCGAGTTTGTGGGTACATTTTTTTTATGCAAAGGTTATGATCAGTACATACTTAGTGTACCTACTAAGGCTGCTAAAATCGCAAGCTTAGGGAAGAATAACACCTATGAGGGTTTTGGAGCCTGAACACCGTTCACTGTCGAGCACCATGAAATGTTTCCGGGCTGCTGTGAGGCAAGAACTCCAAGCAGGAACGAAGCGGGAAGCAGGGGAAGTGGGCCAGGAAGGAACAGTCATTGCTTGCCCTCATCTCGGGGAAACTGTGGGCAAAGCCTCCTGGCATCTGCCTCCCACATTTCATCTATCCTAAGCTTTGTCCCAGAGCCAACTAATGCCTCCCACAGTCCTCCTGGCCTTGACCTCATCCTGCTGAGTCCCTAAACTCAGCCCCACCTTCCTGCTGATCTGAGATACATAAACACAGGCTGATGGGAGGCCCAGGAAAAGGAAGTGAATGAATCACAGAACCACTCTACTGACTTAATCTCATGGGTTACTACGGAAACTTTCAGGAAGCAGGGATGGAGACTGGCATGGTAGAGTGCTCCAGGCAGAAACCCCTTCTCCAGGACAGCCTTCATAAATGACTGCGTGGTAATGTTATAATCAACATCCTAAGAGGACAAAGTCATTACCCAAGAGATTTATATCTGAGGATGGTAGGACAGAGTACAAAATCAAACAATCAAACAAACAAATAAAACGATAAAACCACCTCATAGTGTTTTTAAGGAACTCTGTGATTTGTGCTGTACCTCATTCAAGGCTAGCCTGTGGTGCACACAGCCTAGAGGTTGTAATTGGACATCCCTGAACATGGGCCTAAGGTGAGTTTTACTTGAATTTTCTTTTAGTGACAGCTGTCCCCCTGGTATGACAATGATGTGAGGAGAAGACAGCATCAAGCAGATGAGAGAGAAGCGATGAGAAACATCTGTCTGCCTGTGCCCCTTGAAAGCGATCACTTCTGCACCTGCCCTTGACTGTACAGATCTTTGTGGGCTGAAGATGAGTGTGCAGGAGAAAGCCAGAGGTGAAGGGAGGGGCGGAGACAGTGTGCCTCATTTGCATGATCATTTGCATGATCATTTGCATGCTCATTTGCATGCCAGCACCTGGCCCTCGAGCCTTTTAAAGCACACCTGTAGCTTAGCCATGTAGAAACTCATCTGCTACATGTCTCAGATGAGCATGACCCCTAGGTTATGCACATGCTTGAGGGGAACTGGCTCCCACATGAACCACAACAAGAACTCACCTTTTTTCCTGATGCCTGAAAGATCTTTATTAAGGTCCCTGATCTTCGGTCAGCTCTAAATATATAAACCTATGGAATTAAAAAGAAAATCCTAGTGAGGGTGGAAGCTCTGTCTAAAGGTATTCATCGGTGTCTTCCTGTTGTCTCCCACAGATGTGTGTGCACGAATTAATGATAACTCTCAGTGGATTGCTAAGAAAGTCATCCTCAACCCTGGGGCAGAAAGGATCTCCACAGCTCCTGAGCCACATGGTTTGGAGAGACCATGCACAATAAGGCCCAGAAGTCTTCCCAGTTAGAACCCTTGGGAGCTAGACAAGCTTTCTCTTTAAATTAACTCCTTCAGTCCCAGGAGTTAAGCTTGAATGGATGGCACAACCTAAGACAAATGGGTGATGCTGGCACTGGAGATGACCTCCCCAAACTGATCCCACACAGGATTTAGACTTGGAGAATCTGCATGAATAAACACACGCTTAGTTTGGAAAATAAGCAAGTGAGTGTTAAATAAATCCCTTTATCAGAGTTTTTTTCAGAGCCCTTAGCACTGTGAATTTTGCCTGTTTGTGTGTAATGTACATAACATGCATGCCTGCTGCCCACACCCTGGAACTAGGGTTACAAATAAGTGTGAACCACCACGTGGGTGCTGGGAATCTTACTCTGGTTCTTCACAAGAGCAACAAGTGCTCTTAACCTCTGAACCATGTCTCCAGCCCCTCTGGTTACATCTCCTTCAAAAAGTATTTCTGTTCTCTCTCTCTCTCTCTCTCTCTCTCTCTCTCTCTCTCTCTCTCTCTCTCTCCTCTCTCCTCTCTCTCCTCTCTCTTCTCTTTCTGTCTCTCTTGTTTTCTGTCTGTCTCTCTTGTTCTCTGTCTCTCTGTCTGTCTGTCTGTCTGTCTGTGTGTTTCAATGTATGCCACATATGTATGGTATGTGGAGAAGCCAGAAGAAGGCTTCAGACCTCCTGGAGCTGGAGTTACAGGGGGTTCTGAGCTACTCGTGTGGGTCTGGGAACTAAACTCTAGTCATCTATGAGGGCAGCCAGCACTCTTCATCAGTGAGCCATGGCTGCAGCCCCTCTGGTTACATAGGAGGCAAAGATGAGCTAATGAGAAACAGGGCAGAGAGCCCTTCCCTGAGCTAAGGAACAGCATGCTGCTGTGAAGGGCTTGATGCTCCCACGCCAGGAATGAAGATGACCCAAATCCTAAAGGTCACAATGGAGAAGTCTGGTGGCCCTGCTTCCTCCCCAGGAGGCGCCATGACCATTGGGGCGTTTTCTTCCACGACGTAGAGGAATTCATGTGACTCAGACAGAGCCAGTTCTGGACAGACGTTATCAGAGTCCAACTATGCAACCCTCCACAGCCTCCAACTCAGCACCCTGACATTTGGTTTCGTTTTCAAAGGACCTCTTTCCGTAGCACCCTACTCCCCAAAATGGCCAGCGACTGCTGCTTCCTGCCCAAGATAATGCAGAGAGAACATCATGAGCACATCTCAGGCAAGCACGTCAGCTGATGCTTCTTAGCTCTCTGAGCTATTGGCCGAAGGTTCTCATTAACCATGGGGTCCGTCCAGAACTCAGAATTCCACTTCTCTGAATGGTCAGACAGATCACTAGTCTACCCTTCAGACTACAGGCCCAAAGTAAACACCGTTGTTCAGTTTTCCCCAACACTGTGGTTTGGACATTAAATGTCCCCCATAGGCACATGTGTTTGAACACCTCGTTCTCAGCTGATGTCACTGTTGGGGGGGAGGGTTTGGGGAGATGAGCCTTGATAAAGGTCAGTGGGGTCAGGCCTTGAGGTTAGCTTTCTGCTTCTGCAGCATAGATGTAATGTGACCAGACAGTTCCTGGCTGCTGACTCGCATTCTGCATCGTGATGGGGTATATCTCCTCAGACTCTAAGCCATGATGAAGCCTTCTTTCCCTGAATTGCTTCTTGACAGGCATTTGGTCACAGCAAGAAGAGTAATGAGAACAGCCAGCGGGATGGAAGTGGGCTGCTGGGTGGGACTGACTGGACCCTGACAATAGCAACAGCCAATAGCTCCCCACACTGGGCCCTTAGAGGCCATAATCCCACAGTGTCCTCTCTGCCTTCTTGGAGATACATTAGAGAAAGCCATATTTACATGGTCTCAGGCTAGCCTTGGCTACACTTGTTGTAAGAACACAGTGGGAATTTTTTTCCTGAAACATTGGAAAAACAATTAAAATGTGTTTCCACCATCACAATCAGCTGTAAAGACAGAGCAGATGAGATGGGACTCCATCGGGTCAGAAGTGAGGCAGAGGCTCGGGAAGATGGTGGGATTTGAACCTGCATATGCTTGCAAGGTAGGCTCTCCCAGAGGGAGCAGAGGAAGACAAGGCTCCCCGTCAGCTGGTCACTTACACATCAGCCCATCTGGAGAGTGTTGGGGCGAAGCAAACTAGAAATGCCCTCCAGGGAAGTATGCACCCCTCCTCTGCCTAGTACCATGACGTGCCTCGGGCTTTTCTCCTTACCTTCCCAATGCCTTCATCCTGTGGGGCACCTCCTACCACATCGGTGATGGATGGATGAGAGAAATGGCCAGCCGTCACTGCGTAGCCTGAACAGGATGGATAGAAAGCAAGGACAGACACTCTTGAGAAAGGAGGTCAGGTGTGTGTGTGTGTGTGTGTGTGTGTGTGTGTGTGTGTGTAGCAGAAGAAAGCATTTCCTAGGTAGGTATGTAGACTACGTTTTAGTTATTCTTGAGACATGGACCTTCTGGAGGACAAAGGGCGACTGTCAATCTTTTTGTGTTAAATATCTTGTCTCACAGAAATGCATGTTCACATGGCACCAGGAGGATCATGCCTTCAGATGGTCCTCTGTGGAACAAGTAGGGTGCTACAAGTTCCATGCATTTTTTTTTATTTTGGGGAAATATCATTCTAATAACATAGTCCATACACTAAAGGATACAACTCCATGAATGACACTTATCTCTATGGTGCAAACCCCATCCAAGTCAAGAAAATGAACAGAGGGCTTGGGGTCAGCTCAGTGGTAGAATAGGGCTTGCTTGGTGTGTACAAGGCCCTGGGTCTGATTCCTAACACTGCAAAAATATTTTAATATTCTCTTTTGTTGGGTCTAGGTGATCCATGGTGAAACAACCATGCCCAAGATTGCCAAGCAAGATTCAAACCCAACATGCCTGCCTCCAGACAAGCTGAGGTCAGCAACTACGTCATGTCCTTTTCACGAGAAGAGCAAGAACCCATGATGGCTGGATGCATAGAATAATGAGCAGATAGAGAGTCAACGAATCTGGGTCTGGAAGGGACACAGACACCACCGGAAATGGCCGTGCCTTAAATGTCTCTTGCCTTCCGAGAACCATCTAGAAGGCCAAACTCACGTCTCCAGCCAGTACAAAATGTGCATGTGGTCTATCATTCAAGCTTTCTCATGACCTTCAACCCCACTGCTACAATTATCCTCAGACTGTTGTGACACATGTCAGCCTCGGTCACTTTAGCAGGGCTATCTCTTGTTTTCTACATGGTTGATTTTCCCCAAAGGCTCCCTTCACCCAAGATTGCCATGAAGGATGTCCAGCTCAACTGCTCCTTGCTAATCCCTGCAGCAGATAAGGGTCTCAGAGAGAAGCTACAGGTCCCAGAGTTCTCAGGACCCGTCCTCAGACCTAAAGCCACCAGCCAGCTGCAGCTTTCTCGTGCCTTCCTCATGTTCCTGACTCACCGCTGAGTGCCCTCTATTCATCAAATACACAACGCCACCCCTGGAATGGCAGGCAAAGCCCCCATCCTCGTGGTGCCCCGGGCTTCCTCGGAGCTTCAGTACTAGAGGTGAGTGCACACCCTGGGGTCGGGGCTTCGGCACTGAAACCCTGTGTCAGAAACCGTGGATTTGTAACTGACATCACTGCCAAGTCACATAAACCTTTACACTCCGTCCTCTATGAAGCGTGCCCAGCTGTGATGAGAGCTGTCATGGAAGGCTGTTTCAGAAATCAGAAGGAATTGCACACCAAGCCCGCACTGAGCAGATGCTTGGCAAGAGGCGGATGAAGAAGCTGGAAGGAGCTGGATGAGGAAATACCTCAAAGCTTGTATAAAGTGCTGTGCTACTTGGCACCACAGTCGTTCCGGGAATGGCAAGTCCCCCAGCTCCTCACACCTGCCAAACATGGTCTTTACAGAAACGTCTCTATGCAAAAAGGGGGTCAGGAGGTTCCCTTGGCTTCATTTATATACAGCAGCCACGAAAGACAACATTGTCGGTGTTAAACTTTCTAACTACTTTATCTTTTTAAAAGATTTATTTATTTTATGTGTATGAGCACACTGTCGCTGTCTTCAGACACACCAGAAGAGGGCACAGGATCCCATCACAGATGGTTGTGAGCCACCATGTGGTTGCTGGGAATTGAACTCAGGACCTCTGGGAGAGCAGTCAGTGCTCTAACCGCTGAGCCATCTCTGCAGCCCCAACCTTTCTAACTTTGATTTCATTTTCAGTCTACTTGAGGCCTGGATTGAAGAACAGAGACTTGGTACTGTCACACAAATGAAGCCCACCTCTGTGTTTTGTCTTACTTTTGGTTTTTTGAAACAAGGTCGTGCTAAGTAGCCTAAGTAGACCTCAAATTCATGATCCTCCTGCTTCTACCTCCGGAATGCTAAGATTACTGGGATGGGCTGCCACGCCCACCTGACCTCTGTTCTTAAAGGAGCATGGCCTTCTAGCAGCATCTTTCCTCTCTTCCTACTTCCCTCCCTTTCTCCCTTCCTCATTCTTTTCCTCCCTTACCTTCTTTCCTTCCTTACTTCTGCCTCTCCTTCCTCTCCCCACTCCCATTTTTTGAAATAGCATCTCACTGTGTAGTCCAGAATGGCTCAAATGGCCTTGATTCCATAAACCTCCTGCAGAGACAGTGGGCTTGGGAGTAGCGGGGACATAGGTGCACACCACTGTACCCAGCCTGGGACCACCCTTGCCTGGTGGCTGATAAGTTAAGTCATAACTATCTTCTCTCTAGATAGTTAAAAAATTGAAAAAGAGAAAAATCTAGAAGCCCTTGAGTAAGGCTCAGCATCAGGTTGCTCGTTGCTGTGGGAATCCCCAGTTCTCACTGCTTCTACTAGTGACCAGAGAGCAGGTTCATCACTCAAAATGATGTCCAGGGAAAGCCAGGATTCAGCTGAGTTTATTCCATATCTGACCATCTGAACGTGACTAACTGCCAAACCAAGACAAGGAAAGGGTTGTTCCCCTGGAAGCTCACCCATCAGATTTTAAGAAAACCACTCAGTTTGGACTGCGTTCACTCCTCTTCTGTTCCCCCTCTCTACCACCCATGTGTGCAACTAGACGTTAAGGAACTCTAATAAAGGGGTGACTAATTAGACTGATGGGGAACTACTGCTTCCCTCTATTAACAGAGAAATAATCTATGAGGAGCTCTTGATGGAGATTCCTCATGGCCCACCATACTGCCGACAGACTCCCCAGGTACTCACCCAGATAAGTATACCGTCTGTTCATGATCGCTTCATCGTTCAGCTTAAAATACGTGTTGTCTGTGAGATTCAGCACCTTGAGTGTCCCAGCCCAATAAAAGGAGCCCGGAGCACCCATGACCACCAGTTCCTAGAGAAAGAAATCCAAAGGGGAACAGAGGGCATTAGGTGAAACATTGAGAGCCATGGTCACCAGCAAAAAAAACTCAGAATACCTCTTAATGGCAGCACATCTGGTATCATGGAGCAATCTATCACGTTGCTAGAATTTTGGCCTAAATATGGCCTGAATTTTCAGGCCTAAGCAAGGAGGGAAAATGAGAGTCAGACCAAGTCCCTTTTTTGGCCACTGAAGCAGCTTCATGGACCCTCCACCTCAACCACCATCTTCACCCTCATATAAAATACAAAATGGTGAGCAATTGATGCTGTCCCTAAATCACGTGACTCCAGGAGAACGTGCTTGAGAACACAGCAACATCAACCCTAGCATGATAGTGCACTCCTATGATTCCAGCAGAAGTTCAGGGCCAGCCTTGGCTACATAGGTAGTTCAATGCTAACCTGAGTTTCATGGGACATTTTCCCAATACAAATATTGGCCAGGAAGATGAGTCAGTTGGTAAGAGGGGTTTCACACCCAAGTCCCATCCCCAAAACCCAAGCTGGAAAGAAGGAACAGACTCCTGAAAGTTGTTTATCACCGAGCACGTACTGTGGCAGGCACACCTGCGTACATGCACACAAACATCAAGTGTGTCCATATGCATGCACAACGATAAATAAGTAAAAAATTTAAATATGGAAAAAAGGTCAGAATGAAAGAGAAAGAGACAGCAAAAACAAATTTCATCAGAAAAAATAACAGTAAAACCTAATGCTTTTGTAAGTTAATAATTTTTTGAAAATACAGTGTGCACACACATGGTGCACATACATATGTGCAGACACACAAGAAAGTCTTTACAAAAGAAAATAACTGTACAAAATAAGATAAAAGCTATAACAGGAGACATAAGGCACTGAGAGACTATCTCAGAGTACACGAGTTTTTATTGAGATTATAAAGTTTTGAGTGACATATGTAGGTGGTTACACAGGCCCAGAGGCTGAGTCTCCATGTGTTTATGGCCCCTTCCTCATTGGGCCAAAGAACTATGGGAAGCCATTTTCTCTTCTCTGTATCTCGTCCTCTCTCCTTTCTTCCTTTATGAAAACAGATCATTTCTGTGCTCACCTGGGAAAAGGTGGCACAATACACAATCCCTCAACCATTGTCCTGGTTCGAATATGCTTGCCCAGAGAGTAGCACTATTTGGAGGTGTGGCCTTGTTGGAGTGGGTGAGTCACTGTAGGGGTGGGCTTTAAGACCCTCCTCCTAGCTACCTGGAAGCCAGTCTTCTCCCAGCAGCCTTCAGATGAAGATGCAGAACTCTCAGCTCCTCCTGCACCATGTCTGTCTGGATGCTGCCATGCTCCTACCTTGATGACAATGGACTGAACTTCTGAATATGTAAGCCAGCCCCAATTAAATGTTGTCCCTTATAAGACTTGCCTTGGTCATGGTGTCTGTTTGCAGTAGTAAAACCCTAACTAAGACACCCATCCACTTTCTCCCCTCACACTGACGTGAGAATACTCCAGTTCTCAAAGGGTGTTTGAAAGATAAACTTTGAGTTCCTTAGAGGAGAGAGAATATTTTTCTGGCCCTGAGCTTACAAAAGGAATTGTAATCAATGCCCAAGTGCAGAGGTCACCTAAGCATGAGTGATGGCCTTAGGACCAGTTGTGTACACAATTCTCTTTCTCTGCAGCTTGTTCTAGACAGAGGCTCTGAGCAGCAACGGGAGCCTGCAAAGGCTCCGCAGGACCCTGGGTGAGGGAAGGGATGTTTTCCTGTGATTTGCTTTTGTCCAGAAGAAAAACTAAGTAGATACCTAATATCTCCTGTTACCTCTTAAGTGTTACAAAGTACATAAACAATGTAATCTTATAAACAAAGTAGTCTCGTGCCTTAAAAATCTTAAAAGGGGTTGGAGAGCTCAGAAGCATGAGGACCTGAATGTAATCCCCCAACACAAGGTACAGAGCCATGCACCTATATGCCAGCACTGGGGAGGGTGATGCAGGCCCAGGCCCACTAGTCAGCCAGCCTAATCATCAACTTTCAGACTCCAACTCAAAAAAATAAGGTAAACGGCTCCCAAGGAACAACAGCACATGAAGCTGACTTTCAGCCTCTATAGATGCATGCACATATGTGTATTCTGTGTATATATGTACATGTGTATACACATGAATTAAAACAATACAAGTTTTGAAATTAAAACACAAAGTTCCTATCTCCCCCTCCCCGTCTTCTTTTAGTTATCACAGTGTTGCTGGTTTGCTTAGCCAAAGCTTTGACCCTCCTGCTGTACTAAAGAAAGATGCTGCCTTCCTGGAAACCCTCGGATTTGAATCTTTCTATTCACTGTGGATGGTGGCTGGATCCTTTCTGATACCATTCTCAAACGTCAGGAAAGTGTGATCAAAATAAACTCCTCCATGCAAGAAACAGCTAATGCCGATGTTGTACACAAATGCACACAAGCAAAAGTCATAGTTGCCTAAATCCAGTCCCTCAATAAACACTGTAGGCCTTTCTCCAGTTTCCTGTATGGTACAATGTCACCTAGATGTGCCTGAAAGGAGTCACCAGCCTTTGTCTGCCTGTCACCATGTACTATCTGAACCAAGACTGTCCCCTGACATCTCCTTGGTAGGTCAGCCCACATCTTCTCTAGAATCTACAAAGTGGTTAAAGTGGTCCTTTATCCTCAAGGACATGAGGCATTTATAACTTGGAGAGGATTGATGACCTCGGGGACACTGGCCACAGGTCAAGCAGACATCTTGGGTGGGAATGCTCTGACCCATCATGGCCGTGTCTAGCAGGCTACAGCTCATGGTAGCCAAGTGTAGAGGTCAGCGGGAGGGCAGATGAGGGGAACCAGCCTGCCTGACCCTTTCAACTACATTTCCTGTTCACTTGCCGACAGCTGAAGTTCCAGAAATGAGGGAGGCAGAGAGTTTAAAGAACTGCCGTTTGCAGGGGCCAAAGCCTGGGAACCAGAGGCAAGCCAGGAGACAATGGCTAGGGTTGGAGAACTATGTGGTAGAAGGGGGGGGGGTCTTCCTACTCAGAGCTCCATCCTCTCCTATGCTCTGAACACTCGGTTCCTATTTATCTGTAGAGCCCAGGAGGCCCATGACAAAGCATCTGGCTCTAAGTCCCTGTTCCCTCCTTCCGGTCACCCTTAGCTTATACACCACTGCCCTGGCTGCTCCTACATGTCCCTGCCCTCCCCACCCTTTGCAAGCCCCCTTCTAACCATCTCTAATGTCCCACGCTCTCCAATTTACCAGCTGATGGGTCCAAAAAGATACCTCCCCAACATGAGTCCTTGTCCTTCAGTTCCTGGTCAAGAACTTAATGAGTTCTGATTTCTACTATGAATAAACCCTTTCCTCTGTCCTCAAAAAGCATGTCTCCACATCGCCCCATGTTGAGTCACTCAAGGTCTAACTCGGCTCAAGGCCAGCCTCTGTATCCAAAAATATTCTTGAAGGGACTCTATGAGTAGCCCAGGACCTCATGACTGAAAAGAGGATATACCAAAGCTGAGTTGGTGAACAGCCTTGGATGCTACTGCAGAAGGCCAGAGAGCAGGAAGCTGGGGCGAGCACAGAGTTTAGACTTCATCAAAAGAAGATGGAAAGACACTGGACATCGAGCGAGGAGAACCACCATGCCTTTGCTGCCTGTGAAAAGTGGTTTGAGGCTCTCCTGTTGGAAAACCAGCTTGGGGAAACATGACGAGGGCTCTGCGGTGGAGTAGGGGGAGGATGCAGAGAGAAAGCATGTCTCACTATTGGACTGTGGACTTGTGGAATGGGAGAGAGGGAGGTAGGAGGAGATTCTCATCTTCACCAGACATGACAAATGATGGTGCCCATCTCAGAACCCAGTACGGAACTCTGTGACAACCAGGCAGGTCCATCCTTTTGACTTTGCAATAGGACTCAGCATCCACGCTCTTAAGTTCTTAAACTGTGTGAAGGTGGTAGATAAATTTGCAAAAGGAAATTTCATAATATTTTTAAATGCATTTGTACTTTGGGCTGGGCCAAGTCTTTGGAGATCCTGGGGCACACGTTCTACATTGCTGGAAGAGAGAGTTGGACAAGGCACTGGTGTGGATGGGTGTGGCAAGCTACTGAAGGCAGGGTTGGAAGCAAAGCACCTGGTGTTCACTAGTTTGAGAGTACACTGGAGTTCACTAGTTTGGTGAAACTGTGTTTCTTTTTTGTTTCTGGACCAGACACTGTATCACCAACTGCCTTCTCATTGACTTTAGAGAGCTGTCTTTGAAAACAAGGTGAAGAATTCCACTCCTGACACTGTGAAGATGTTCTTCAGAAAGAGCCCTGGGGCCAGAGAATTCTTTCTTTCTTGCCCCCTCAATGGGGTATATGGTTGTCCAGGAGGAAAGGGCACAGGGTCCCCGAGAATCTGGCATTGGGCAGTGATGTAGAATGTGAGCTTCTGTGTTCCATGTAATAGGAGGCCATGGGGTCAGAATGTCAGGTTTCACTTTGCAAAATCCCTCAGGCTGAAACATATGGTACCACTCAAGGAAGAACCCAGGCTAGAGTGAAAAAAACCTCCACAGTAGTGACAGCTGTGTGACAATGTAAATTCATTAAAAGCCACTGGCTTTTTTAAATGGGAGAATGTATATTATGTGTATTTGATAATTACAAAACAAACAAACAACAGGGTCTAAAAATGACTCAGCAATTAAGCATGTTTGTTGCTCTTCCGGAGGACTTGCTTTCAGTTCGCAGCACCCATGTCAGGCAGGCAGCTCACAACCAACTATAGCTCCAGCTCCAGAGGATCTGGTGCCCTCTTCTGGCCTCTGTGGACACAGCACTCACTTGCACATACACACCTATACACATAACTTTTTTCTAAAAGATTTAAGAATCATGGGAGATGATTCGGTGAGTCTGCAGGTAGTACTGGTGGCTTTTCTAGAAGCATTGTGGCCACCATCAGGTAAAGTGGTGATACAAAAAAAAAAAGCTGTCATTTAGGGGCTAAACAGGACTTGGTGAACTGGAACTGCAAAGGCATGTTCGATCTTTGACCAGAACAAATTCGTGGACAGTGTAGCTGCTTGCAAAGCGAAGCGTAGAATGGCATGTGGCTCGAAGCCATAAAAAAACGTACAAATTTGCAGAAGATCAGCATCAAATAAGGAAAGAGTCTCCTGGGAAATGAGATGGCTCATTGTCTAAGTAGACACTTGGCTCAAAGCTCGAAGACCTGAGTTTGAAACTGGAACACACGTGGCCGAAGGAGAGTTGCCTTCTGACATCCGTGCATGAGCTATGACAGGCTTACCCATACACATGTGTGTGCACAGAATAAGGGGATGCATTTCTAAGAGCGAAAGCAGTGCCAAAAAAGGTCCTAGCTGTGAAGAAACCATTCTGTTCCTGTCGCCTGGGCACATTCCAGAGTAGAGGCTTTCGGAATTCGAGGACTGGAAAGCCCAATGTGTAAGGTTAAGTCTCTCTGCTAAGGAAGTGGTCTGAGGAGACACCCAGGTGACTGACATGTCTTCAAACTGCGATCAGCTTTCTCCCCAGATCTCGGATGAAGCCAGCTTCTGTAAAAATCTCCCATGAGCCAGCCAAGCCTTCCACCCAGCAGTCCCCGCTCAGCCGCTGCCCTTCCTCAGGTTTAAATAATGTCCCCTGCTAGAAACAGCAGAATCTACTCGCTGGGGACTCTATGGAGACTCTGGGTAGACACTGTGTAGATTCACACGAGAACCTACACTACCCAGGACACTAGAAATCCCATTTCCAGGCGCCATTTCAACCATAAAATAGAAAGGACCAAACACCAAGAAGGGAAGTGAAATAAAAGCCGCATGGCTGGCACCCACCTCGGTGAAGAAGCCTGCTATCCCGGCCTGGCAGGACCCATGTTCCTCCCCATACTTCTTCTTATACTCTGGAGGGAGGGGGAGAAAAGCAGACCACAGCGATGTTAGTATGTGTCAGGTGCTTGCCAATCTGCCCAACCCCCCATGCCTCTTTGGGTTGAGTCCAGGAATACGGTCCAGGCTGAAGCACAGGAAGAAAGTCTTAGGACTCCAAGACTCAAAAATCGGGGCTCTGAAGCCATCAGGTGGCCAGGCTGCCAAGTGCCCCCAGAGGATCACCTCCATTCATGACAAGAAAGAGGAGTGACAGCTACCGTTAGCCAGGAGGCTGGTGACAATTACCCCATTGACTTCAGAGTGGACTAAGGTCCCTAGAGGGCCCAGGGAGTTAAAAATAGGATCTAGAAATGGAATACTGTGGACATTCCCTTGTGGACTCCCCTGGAAGGAGGCCAACCCCTTTCCCCCAGAGAGTCACTCAGGATAGTCTCTGGCAATCTGTTTTCTCCTGAGCAACCAGAAGAAAGCTGTCCACCTGTGGGCTGAGAAAGAAAGGACCGGCCCCAGCACGCAGTCACACCCCTGAGATGTGCAGAGCTGGTGTGTACTAGGCCTCATCTGCCTCATGTGCAAGGAACACAGAGAGCTCCGCAGGCCAGAAGGAAACGGAGCCAGGGCTGGGGGATAAGCTGAATTGTGGAGGCGTGTGGACCTAAGTTCAGTCCCCAGACGCCATGCTTCCAAGATAAGCAGAGCTCATCTACACTTGTGATCCTGGTGCTAGAGAGGCAGACACAGGAGGACCCCTGCTGCCTGCGTGTCAAAATCAAGCCAGTGAGGGACCTGTCTCAAAAACCAAGGAAGGTGGCATATGAGGTTGACTTCTGCCTTCCATGTGCAGGACCGCATGCCCATGCACAAACTAACACACATAAACATACATGCACACACATCATGCAGCCACGTGCACACCATTCAGCATTGGGGACACTTCTGGTGTTGTTTTGCTGTAAGTCAAGCGGGAACAGTGAGGCCACCTGAGGCTGGTTTGTCAGGTTCCAGGTTCTGCCGCCCTCCCTCCCATCATTCCCTTGACCCTCCTGGCCCTCCAGTCTCTCTCCATTCCTTAACAGCTAAGAGTACCAATTCTCAGAGAGGTAAATCAAGTCACCAAGGGCCACACAGCTACTTAACACGTGTTCTTTTATCTCTGTGGCCCTAATGAAGCTTTTGCAAAGTGAGTGATTGTGCAAGATCAAGAGGTTGACTGGCTGAAGTCATCTGGGGGGGGGGGAGGTAAAGAGGAGGTAAAGACAGGAGAGAGCCCTCGAGCTTTTCCGATGGTGTGGTAATAATATTGCTGGAGACTCTCAGGCTGGGGCTACCCAGTAAGTAACCCAGTGACCCCCTGCACTGTCCCCAAGGCTCTTAGTCTCTAGCACCATTAAAGGTAATGGAATTATGTTTTGAAAGATACTAAATAAATAATACGGAGGAACAAGGAAGCCGTGATTGCAACAGGACTTTGTTTCCTGAAGCTCCGAGTGTGCGCTCCAGACGCAAGGGGGAAAATAGACCCTGGGGAAATAGAGGAAGAAATTAGGTTTCCAACCACACACCACAGAGCCAGGAACGTTTTCCAGTAAATGGTCATTAATCCAGGCTAAATTACAACAGAATGTTAATTGAGTTACACCTCTCCTCTGCGAGGCTAAAACCAGTTCTTCCCGCCTTGACCCGTCCAGTCTCTATTAGGAAGATTCCCTGGCTGCCAGAAGCAGCCCCAAGTCTTACAGTGGGAGCTAAGGGTGGAAAATATGGGCAAAGAAATAAATCCTGCATCATTTGTGGGGCACAGAAATGGTACAAAGGGAAGATAAATCTTGCCTCAAATAGCACAATATGGGACCAGAGAGATGGCTCAGCAGGGAAAGGTATCTGCTGCTCTTCTAGAAGATCTGAGTTTAATTCCCAGCACCTGTGTTGGACAGCTCACAACTACCTTCTAGGGGAGTGTACACCTTCCTCTGGTACTTGCATATATGTGAGAACATACATACATACATACACACACACACACACATGCATGTACTCTCACACACAAATAAAACAAGTCTTTTTAAAAAGAGAACAACAGCAAAAACAATGAAAATGTCCAACTTAAGCTTGGAATATCACCCTACATACTCTAAAGCTAAATAAACCATCGTGATTCTTGCACGTGTGCATGTGTGTGCTCATCTTTGGAACCAGGTTTACACACAGGTGCTCGTGTGAGGACATGTGTGAAGGGAGGCGGGACAACCTCAGACACTGCTCTTTTTAGAACCATCCACCTTTGGTTTTTGAGGCATGGCTTCTCAGTGAACCTCAAAATCACTTACTGGGCTAGTGAGGTTCAGAGTCTCTGCCTCCCCGTGCTGAGATGACAAGCCTAAACCACTAGGCCCCTCTGGGGGAGGAACTTGGTTCTCATGTTTGCAAGCTAGGCTCCTTACAGACCGAGTTTCTCCCCGGCCCTGCGACTGTAACTCTAAAACATGAGACAATCACGGCGACTGGAACATTAAGAACCCGATGAGACCATCTTGCCTGACACCATTCAGCCGTATAAACTGGACACAGAAGCAACTGTGTGCAAATGTTATGCTTTTCAAAGCACTCAGAGTCTCTTCACGGCTGAGACTCTAAAGACAGCTCACGGAGAAACATCACCATACCTCTGCCAATGCCTTCCAAATTGTGAGGGTGTTCCCTACGCTGAGAGCCAACGTTTCTAAGACAGCCCCATCCTAGCCCAGGCTAATGTCCTACAGGGGGACGTTGTCACTAGAACTCCAGCCTCGGGTAGCAGGGGCCACTGTCTGGAGACCAGTCACCATTTCTCCAAGATGGCACTGTCCTACTCCAGGGCTGGGGGTATGGGACATACCAGTAATAGCTTAGGCATTTCCAGAGGTAGTAGGTCTGGATCTGCCTTCTCAGGAAGCTCCAGAGTGAGGGCGAATGTGAGGCTTTGCCTGGACCCTACTACCCAGGAATCCCTACCAGAGGATAGGCCACATCCTGGCCTCCCAGAAACCTCTATGATCGTGTCATAAACTCTCTCAATGGAAAGCAGGACTTTGTATTTTCCTTTGGCCTCCTGTCCCACCCTGACCACACATGCTCGTGGACAATGGTGACCTGGTTACCCTCTTCTAGGAAGTCTCAGCTCTTTGGATGTCCTAGGAATCCACAGCCTTCAAGATGCCTCTTTGGCTTCTCTGCCCAGGTGGCCTCACAGGTGCATGTAATGACACGTGAACGATACATTTCCCATCACAAAGGTGACAAGTATATTTGCCTAAATGTCCTGCACAATAGGCTGGTATCATTTATCCGACTGTACTTGACTGCGCTCTGTTGCCTGGTCACACCCTTGCACTGGACTAGAGACTCAGGCCAAAGTGCACAAGGACCAGGCAGGGGTGGCTCTCCTGCTACCAAGGTCCTGAAACCCATCCCCCACCTTCTCATCTACCCTCCCACCTCCTGCCAGCCAGTCTCCCTGAGTGCTGTTCAGCACTGCTGGAAAAGGCTTTGTGCTCCCCACGATCTAAGGACAGACAAGGGTGTGAGGAGGGGGAAAGACCCACCGCACAGATTCCTCTGCGCTTTCCACACTGACTGTACCCTGGGCAGCTCTGTGTTCTCTGTAGACTTTAGAAGCAAGACAGAGCATCCATCTCTTCTGAACAAGCCACCCCTGCTATCACCGACACTGACTATCTCTGAAGTCCTGAGAGCAGTCACGTGGCACGCATGGGACCGCCCATTCCCGAAGGCCACAGCAATGGGAAGTCAAGGCCACTGAACAAAGCGAAGCCTTCTAAAGCAGAGGGCAGCCTTACTGAGGACCCTCAGCCCCCATCTGACTCTGGATCAGCAGCATCAAGCCATGGGGGCTTGAACCCCCACTACTAACCCCAGACACCCCACTCCTTTTCAGCAAAATGAAACAAGACACAGCATCATGAGGGCTGGGCACGGAGTTCTTCTGGTAGAGTGCTTGTGTGTGCACTGAAGGCCTGGGTTCCTCGTGAACTGGGATGGTACCTCGTGTCTGAAATCCTAGCATTCAGGTGGTGGAGACAGGAGGATCAAGAGTTCAAGCTCATTAAGGGCAACAAGAGACACTGTGTCTACACCAAACAAACTCAGAGACAATACCTTACAGATACCCAGGGTCTAGTATACAGACAGTTGTGCTAATGTAGTCAAATAGGTACAATCCTCTTCCAAATAAAAACTTAAACATGTTATTCTGCATATCTAGACTTGAGTTGGAGGCTGCCCTATGGGCAAAGCTATGGAAGAGGGCTGGGTAGAGCCAGGGGAAAGGGGCTGACCCCAGTAGAGCTGAGCCCAAGAGACATGAGTCCCACCACTGTCTCCATAGAGCAGTGAGGAAGCACAGGGTGGGGGGACCCAGGAGCCGGGGATGACCTCCAGCCCCTAGGTTCCCAGGAAGACCCTTTCTGCACAAACAAAGGCAGTGGGCCCAAGTGACCCTGGGTTTACTCACCTAGCCCCCAATCGTCCCCACAGACAGTGCACAGGACAGCAAAGTACTAGAGCCTTCTGTTAGAGGACAAACCATGTGTCCACCTAAACGACGCAGGAGAAACAGACAGTGGCTCCCGCTCTCTGTAATGTGCCCAGCTGTTTGACCCAGGGTAACTGAGGCCACTCGGCAAAGATAGGACTGAGCAAGAGGACCTGGCAGCAGTGTGGAGACCTCTCTTATGTGGGTGTGTTAGGTGTGCATGGCTAGTATGACACACTCTAATTCAAGTTCTGGGCTCACTCCCTCCAAAGGGGTGGCTTTTTTCTTGGTTTAGCCGCTGGTTTCACAAACCCCTTCTAAACAGAAGAGAAACAAGGGCTTCGAAAACCCACAGTCTACCCTGAAGCTCGCAAATTGTAATTGACATTAGAAAGCCACTGGAGAGAATGCTGAGGGTAAAGGCTTAGCTGGGCATAGATCAGCGGTTCATGCATTCCTCGTAAGGCTCTCAACTCTCAACGACATGTTGGAGAGACTGTGATTTTCCAAAGCCAATTAATCATCCACCCTTGTGTGTATGTGTGTGTGTGTGCATGTGTGTGCACATGCATGCATGCATGTGTGTATGTGTGTGCACATGCATGCATGTATGTGTGTGTGCATGCGTGTGCATATGTGTGCGTGTGTGCATGGGTTGGGGGAGGAGGTAACAAAGGAATGTTAAGTGCTTTAACAGATGAACATTAAACAGTGATTTAGGAATCAATGTTTATGGGTACACGCGTGCTCTTGTGTATCTGTGGAGAGTTCTAGGACCTAGTTGGCGACTGTGAGGAAACACCGGCCTAAAGCGGCTTGAGGACAGTGCTTACTTCATCTCACAGCTTACAGTCCATCACCTACGGAAGCCAGGGAGGGACACAAGGCAGGAACTGGAGCACAGAGCACCGAGAACTGCTCCCCACTGGCTCGCTCTCCCCCAGGCCTGCTCGGGCTCTTTCTTATACGGCCCAGGACACCTGCCCCGGCAGGCACTGCTCACACTAGGCTGAGGCCACATGGATCCCAACCAAGAAACGGACTTGTCCACACGGGCCGATCTGATGGCTGCCCTTCCTCGCTGAGCTTCTGTCTTCCTAGGTTTGTGCTAAGTTGACAAAAACTATTTATGACAACCCACAAATAACACAAAAGCATACAATTTGTCTTTCTAAGTCTGACTTATTTCACTCGGACGATGATCTCTCTATCCATTTTGTGTTAAATGACAGCATTTCACTTTTTAATGGTCCAACTCGTGTGTGAGTGTGTGTGTGTGTGTGTGTGTATATATATATATATAACTTTCTGCATGTATTCTTCTGATCTAGTCTGTTTTATACCTTGGCTCTTTGACTAGCACTACCATGACTGGATGTGCAGATGTCCCTGTGGAATGCTGATGTACAGTCCTTTATGTGTCCAGACAGGAATAAATAGGATAGCATACTACTTACAGGACAGTTCCATGCTTAGCTTTTGGCAAAGCTAGTGTGTAGGCGTGCACATTTGTGGAGATGTCCTTGCCCGTGTATGCATACAAGGAGATCAAAGTTGACCTGAGGTGTCTTCCTCAACCACTTTCTATTTTCTGACACTTCTTGTTGAACCCAGAGCTCACGGATGCGGCTAACATGGCTGGTGGGCCCTGGTTTTTATGTGGGTGCTGAGGATCTGAAGTCAGCTCCTGCTCACACAGTAGGCACATTAGTTTCAGGGCCGTCTCCCGCCCAAAACTAGTCTTAACACACTGGTCCCGAAGTCATTTTCCAGTTGTTCCGCTCAGCCAGGAAATAAAGTATCTGGGAAAATAGCTTTCTAGCCCTAAATTATTTCCAAACATCACCAAGGAGTGATAAATCTCTCAGTAGCTGAAGATAAAGCACAAATTTAGGGGTCCACGATTATTAGTGGACAGGTCATTAGTAATAAAACGAGCCATTTACCTCCCCCAAAGGGAAGAGAAGACAAACTGCCTTCCGTTCTGATAGACTTCCGTGGGAAGTCGGATTAATGCTATAAATAGTGAAGTTAGAGAGGAAGAGGGGAAACTTATTGAAACAGTTCTGGAGTGGGCTGTGGCAAATCCTGAAAGCCAGCTGCACCAAACAATTAAGTGAGCAGGACATGTGAAGAGAAGAGGAGAACACTGGAGAACATTTAATAGTTTTAGCCTTCTGCATGTATTTTGTAGGTCAGGGTGCCACAGTTCGCGGCCAGCATTTCAGCTAAAGCTCTTCGGCAGCTGCATTGGCCTCTGTCAACAGCGAAGGGTGGGGCTGTTGGCCTCTCACCTGTTTCTGCCACCTCTCACGATAATTTTCCAGGGACAAGTTTTCCATCACAGGCAAATGGGCTGTTTAAAAATGTACTGTATGGCTACAAAGGAATATTATGCTGCCTTGAAGTGGAAAGACATTTTTGATACATTCTGCAACATGGAATGTACCCTGAGGAGACCCAGCTACAGGAAGTTAGCTAAGTCCCACATTGGATGATTCCGCTTGTGCCCAGAGTAAGCAAACTCAGGGAGGAAGTGCTTGCCAAGAGCTGGAGAGGAAAGAGATGGGAAACTGGTGTTGACCAGGGACGAATAGGAACCATGAGAGACTTCGGGGGACAGGTGGACAGACAGGTGCCCGGTATGAATGGGAATGGGGCAGACTTCAAACATGGTTACAATGTTCATTTCTATGTATATTTTTGGAAGGAAAAGGGGGCTGGAGAAATGGCTCAACTGTTAAGAACAGTTACTACTGACTCCTCCTGCTAGAGGCAGACTTGTAGGCCCCGGGGATCTGCCACCCCTTTCTGGCTGTCACAGGCCCTGGACTCATATGTACATACATATCTACACACACACACACACACACACACACACACAGGCACGCACGCACAAGCACATAACTAAAAATAAAATAATCATTTTTAACCCATTAATAGTTGCTTCCATTCATGGCCCTCTAGAGTACATCTAACAAAACAAACAAACAAGCAAACTCAAGTGTGATCCTAAAAGACTATAATGTCTTTAAAAAGCCATCAGGGTCATAACTGGAGGTCTTTCCCTGTGCCCCATTGATCACAAAGGAATAAACGTGCCACAGGAAAAAGTCATCTAGGGAAACCTATGCTGTACTTTAAGAACCAACAACCCTGTGCTTAACACATCCTCAATAAGACCTTTATCTGCTTCTCCTGGACCCCAATTTTCTCATCTCTACAACGTAGATATAAATCCTGACCAGACGGGGTGATATAAGCCAGGAGATCACCACAGGTTCAAAGCCAGCCTGGCCTCAGAGCGAGTCACAGCTGGAGCTACACAGCAGGACTCTGTCTCATCAAACAACAAGAAGACACTAACCCCAAAATGTTGTTTTCATAAGTATGATTACAAATCCAAGTGGCCGTCCTGAAAGGTATTTATTATCAGGTAAATTCTGATCTGGGTGCTTCTCAGACAACAGTACTCTGGATGCTAAGTTACACAGGCACTTTTACAAGAGACTTAGAAACTGTGGGCATCTGTAACATTAGAAGATACAATTTAAACAGTAATCCTGCACAAACTTATTTGAGGTATAGGATCCATTTTTGTCTAAAGGTCTTGGCTCCAAGAAGAAACTTAGACTCTCATGAATCCCAGGGTCAAATGCAGAGACCTCTGACCACCTTTTATCCAGTCTTCATGTGTGTGTGTGTGTGTGTGTGTGTGTGTGTGTGTGTGTAAGAGAATGTGTGTGTGTGACTGTGACTGTGTGTGTGCATGAGCATATGAGTGTGCATATGAGACTGAGTGTGAGTGTGTATGTGTAACTGTGTGACTGAGACTGTGTGTGTGCATGAGTATGTGAGTATATATATGAGACTGAGTGTGACTGTGTGTGTGTAACTGTGTGGCTGTGATTGTGTGTATGCATGAGTGTGTGAGTGTGTATATGAGACTGAGTGTGAGTGTGTGTATGTGTAACTGTGTGACTGAGACTATGTGTGCATGAGTGTGTGAGTGTGTATATGAGACTGTTAGTGTGTGTACATAAGTGTGTGTGAATGTATATGTGTGTGCACTCAAGCATGTGGAGGTAAGACACTAACACCAGGTCTTCCTCAGCCATCCTTCACCTTATTCTGAGGCGGGTCTCTCACTGAACCTGTAGCCCTCCATTTTATCTAGGCCGTCTGGCCATCGAGCTGCAGGGACCCTCCTGTCTGAGCCTCTTCAGAGCTGGGGTACAGGTGTGCATTTTGAAACTGTTTTTTAAAAATCAAAACAAAATAAAAACAAAAAACATGAGCTCTGGGAATCGAGTGGGGCCCCCATGCGCACACAGCAAGCACCTTAGCAACAGAGCCGCCTCTCCAGCCGCAGGAACCTCTTCTTCATGGTATAGACTACTGAAGAGCATCGTGCTGTTTAATTCACCGTAGCTATCTAAGTGAGGTAATGTTTGCAAACGCTCTTTGGAAAGCAGAAAGCCCTGTGTAACAGCGGGCTCATTATCTAATGAAAATGGAAGGGTCTTCTTGAATCTTTAAGTGGATGTGCTTAGCCTTTTACAATTATTTCTAAAAACAAAAGGAATGCACGCCCAAACCTCCACTGCTTTTGATTTGTTAATGGATCATAATTGATTTTTATCCCCTGTGGGGTCCTGCCCTTCAGCATTAAGAAGAGGAAAAAAAATGTCTTTGCCATGAATGCCTTGGCCTGGTTCTTACTCTGGGACTGACCACTGCCTTAAGAAAGGCACATGGGAAATAAAAGCTCAGCTGCTCTGAGCATTGAAATCAATTTTAAAGCACAAGAAAATGTGATCAATTCAGACCCTTAAAATTCAGATTTAAGAACATTTGCACACAGCATCAGATCCTTTATGGTAACCGGAGCTTAACAACTGGATTCCACAGATAAGATCTTCAAAGCTGTTTAAGAAAATGCTATCCAGGCATGGTGGTGCGTGCTTAACTTCAGCAATGGAAGGCTGGGGGAGGACAGAAATGTCGGGCCAGGCCCAGCTTCCTAGTGAGACAGAACTCCACAATTACAAACCTTTCCTGGCTCTTCAGAACATTTTAGTGGACGCCAGCTCTCTGACCTTAGTTATCAGCGTCCACTGGACACCATTTCTCGCTTATTGAGTTTGGAAGGTATTAGGCACCTAAAACACCCCAAGTCCCTTGTCAAGAGGTACTGATCCCCCAAATTCACAGAAGAGACCTTTCAAGCTTGTGCAAAGTCACCTCATCAGAATGGAGGAGCAGAAACTGCCAATCATATGAATGCTTGGTGCCACCACATCCTGAAATATAATGGTACGTCATTGCCACCGACAAACAAATCTGCATTTAGTTGTTATTTGTTTGCTTGTTTGTTCGCAGGACAGGGACATGTGCACACGTCACTGCATGCATGTAGAGGTTAAAGGCTAGCTTATGGGATCAATTCTCTCCTTCCACCACGTGGGGCCTGCTGCTCGGCAAGTGCCCTTTACCCGCTGGTCCCCTAGCGCAGCGCTCTCCCAGAGAACACTGTTTATGATGTTTCTAGGCTGTTCTCAAGTCACCCCAGACTCATGAGATATTTTTACCCCATCACAATAAAAAACAAAACCCATGAGTTGCTTACAGTCTCATGCTGAGTTTTGGCTTCTTGCCTTGGTGGGTTCAAGGATAAAGGATAAAAGAAGTGTCTGTACTTGATTTTATCACATGTGCTGACTTAAGTTTAGAGAGGCTTTAAATACCCTGGTGTGGTGACTAGAGACATAGCTCGGGGGATCTGACACCTCTGACCTCCAGCCTCAAGGGTACTGTACACACCCACACACAGAGACACAGAGATTTACCATAAAATAACTCTTTAAAAAGCATTCTGGCATATTTAAGTAACTAAGGTTTGATGGAGCTCACTCTGTTTGGTCATTTCCCCAAGTCATACCCGTTAAGTTCTTATCAGCTCCCACACTCTGACAACGGCAACCCGTGGGCGTCATGATACTGCCCGTGGTTGAGACAGGTGTACACTCGATCCGTTGCTGCGGGGATGCACTGTGAGTTTATCTGATTTTATGCCCTAGTCTTTTTGATTTCCAATTCCTTCTGTATTTCCTGGTTCCAACAGGATGTTCTGGTAGCCTCTCCCATCCAACAGGAAGCAGCTGAGAAGCCATGAGAAAATGTCCTGTGCCAAACCCAAGACCAGTGTTTTTGAAGAAATGAAAAGCTCAAGGCCCCCAAGAGATGGCTCAGTAGTTAGGACTGTGTACTGCTCACACAGAGCTCCCAATCCGGCAGACTCCATAGCGCCTGTAAATTCGGCTTAGGAGATCCGATCCAGCCTTCAGGAGTTCATGCACAACTTTGCTCATATGCACATACACACAGAGACACACATACACACACAGCACATACCACACCACAAACCACACACACACACACATACCATACCACACACACACACACACACACACACACCACCACATACCACACATATACACACACACCATACCACACACACCATACCACACACACACACACACACCATCACCACCACATACACACACACCATACCACACACACACATATGTATATATACACCATACACATACATACACACCATACCACACACACACACACATGACACACCACATACCACACCCATACACACACCAAACCACACACACATACACACACACCATACCCCCACACACATACATGCACATACTCGCACACGTGTGCACACACCACACCACACCATATATTACACACACAAACACACAACATACCACACAGACACATACATATGCACACCACACACACACATACACACACACCATAACACACACATGGGTGCACGCACACACACATACACACACACACACACACACACACACACACACACACACACACACATACATACCACATAGACACACACTTAAAACAATAAAACCTTTTTTAAAACAACGACAAAAAAAAAAGCTCAAGACGTTTTGGAAAGGTCACCCAGAGAGTTTAGTCTACCAAACTGACCTTCCAATCTTTGGGAGACTGCACTGCTGACCCTCCCAAAACCCAACAAGGAGACACTACTACAGAGCTACAGGCAGGCTCTGCAAGCACTGTTCTCTGGGATTTCTCATGGTCTCCCTAGAACAACCCAACGAGAAGCGGAGGCATGCCAGCGACTACTGCACTGATGAGACCTTTAACTGCACCAAGGGAGGTGGTGTGGCTCACCTATCTCCTCCATCAAGCCTGTCTCTGCCCCTCGTGCATTCTATCACTGGACAGAAAGTAAACCCGGAAGGAGGAGTCTCTCCAGACCCTGCCCTGACTTACAGTACAGTCCCTCTGTCCCTCACTTCCCTGCCTTCAGTTTTGAATTCCTCAATCATAAAAAGAAAGAAGCCTGCCTTAGAGGCAGCTTAAGCCCCTCCTGGAAAAGCACGCAACTGAGCATGTGTAGGCTGGGATTCAATCCTACAGAGCACCAGTGCTCAAACATAGAGCCACCTCTCTTCTTCCTGAAACTGCAAGAATTGAGTTTTTATCCATTTTCCGATTAGTATAAAAATAAGTTTCATTATGACATTTTCAAGCATGTACGGTTTTCATATGTATGTGCGTTCGTGTGCATATGTGTATGCAGGTATTCATGTATACACATGTGTGTGCATGTGCATGTGAGAGCATGCAGATGAAGGACTAAGACTGATATCAGAAATTATCCTCAAGTGTTTTTCTACCCTTTCTCCTGATTCAGGGCCTCTCAATCAAACCCAGAGCTCACCAAAATAGCTGGTCTCACTAGCCAGTCTTCTGTGGGGACCCCTCTGTCTCTGTCTTCTGGGGGTGTGCCACACTCACCTGGCATGCATATGGGGATCTAGACTTTGGTCCACACGTTTCTGGTGTCCCTTCCACCACTATTGCCCTCCCGAGTTCCCTCCCCATCCCCACTGGTTCCTGCTCTCTCCTTACGTACTCCCTCTCTTCTTTATCCTACCCACAATGCTCCATTACCCTCTCCTCTTGGACTGTGTCTGTTGGCCCTTGTCTATCTGGTGCTCATCAGCCACTTAACAAAACTGAAGGAGTTCTACTCCTTACACACAAGTCAGTCACCTTGTAATGACTCATAAGCCTTGCTTAGAGCCCGGCTCACTAGGATATAACAAGCATATTGCCATATGTAATATGTTCAGCACATAGTGTGCTAGCAGATACATACCAGACACCACTCTAAAAACGCAGAAGTATTGATCGCTTAAGCTAGACACAGAATCTACATTCTCATCAGCAGTCGGTGTTAATGAGAGGGCTCTGGCATTTGGAGTCCTGGGTTTTGTTCCAACCACCGAGTCACCCACCCTCCACACAGTGAAAGCTCAAGACTTGAAAGCCACACTTCTTATCTCTCTGGACCTTGATACGCCCAGCAAGCTGGTCTAGGTGACATCTGAAAGGTTCTATAAACTCTAAAAGCTTCCATTGTCCTTAACCATAATGTGACCCCCACCTGGAACAGGGAAATTTCGTCACTGAGATTTTCCACATTAAGAGAAAATAATGGTTGTTTTAGGAGCCAAAGTTGGTTTCATTTAGACCACAAAACAGGGAAGTAGAGGTCTCCAAAACCAACAGTACACCAGGGCTTTCTTACTGCGGGCCTGCCTCCTACCTAATCCCTCCACTAGCACAGTCTTCCGGAGAAATCTGAGTATCACTACGCCTCTCATCTTACAGATCCAAGAACACAGAACCATTGTCTGGTCCTCCACTTTCCTTAGCAGCTGCTCTTCCACCCACATCTTGCTAATATCTTTTCTGGCTCCATTTGACTATCATGAAGATGAGAAATATACAAAACAAAGAAACTTAGGCTATGCCTGACAAGGACTCTGAGCTCCTACGCAGAGCCCTGCATCGGTCAGCTACCTCTGCGTAACAACTTCGATTCTCCGTGGTAAATGATAACAAATGTTGATTTCTCCCTCATACAGCTAGGGCTCAGCTGATGTGGGTGGGCTCTGGCTACAAACTCATGTCAGACACATTGCACGTGCTTGAGTTTGGGGACCAGTGAGTGGCCTGTATGGGATTCGGAAAGTGCTGAGATGGATAGGTGACAACCAAATGTCCCGGCTTGGTGCTCATGTTCCCCGATGCTTGACTGATGGCATCATTCATTCATTCATTCGTTCATTGGTTCATTCAAGACAGGGACTCATGTACCCTAGCTGGCCTGGAGGATAGAACCCAGGACTTCATGCACGCTGGGAAATCACTTGACCAACTGAGCTACACCTGTGGCTAAACCACCACTGTTTTGAAGATGAAGGGGTTTGTTTGGTCCTATTAGAGCAATATGGAAACGAACAGGGCCAGAGTTCATTCTCCCCATCTGGCCCAGCCAGAGCCAGCCAAATGCTCCAGCAGACAAAGAATGAAGCCATGGAAACAGCCCACCCTCACACAAGAAGGTCTGTGCCTTCTTCACTCGGGTGCCTCCTGAGCTTTCGGTAGAAAACAATTTACAGAATGTCTCACTTGGGCCTCCTGAGTCCCACATCGGGCCATGGGATCCTCCTCGAGAGACAAAAATCATTTACAATGTCCAGAAAGTGTCAGAGCCCCTCTTGATGACCACAAATACAAAAACCTAAGAAAGCCCAGAGCAGGGAAGCACAAGGCCGTGTGAACCCAGACCAGTGGGACCTCTTTCCAAAAGCATGAGTGGGAAGCAACTTTAAAAAATCCAGCAGTCTTTTGCATTTAGAGAGTTTCACCCAAGAATCTGCAGTCCCTAAGCAGGGCATCGGGGAAGACCCCGAATGCTCACATAGCACACCCCGCATAGCCCATGGTCTCAGAAAGCAACATATAGGATGGACCTGACTTGAACCCACAACCAGTATGCACTAAGCTCTGCTGAGCCCCACCTGTATAAAGTTGTACAAATTTTTAAAAAATCATGTTTATTATTGTTTGGCATGGATGAAGATGCGTTGCTACGCAGTGATGGCTGACTGATTCCAAGTGCTCTTCAGACCCAAGGGCTGCTCTCTGTACACTCAAGGATGGTCAGAAGTGTATGTCATGAGAAGGGAATGAGGGGGGCTGGTTGTTCAACTTCTGCCACGTTTGGGCTTTATAGCTACTGGAGGTTCCCTCTCACAACCTAGAACATTCAGGGGTTCTGTGGAAGTCCAATGACCGTCCTGCCTTCGCACTGGTGCCATAGAGATCACCTAGATCAGTCCCTGACCTTTCTGATAAATTTGGGTCCAGAAAAGGATAGTAACTTTCCCAAGGTCCTACAGCATCTGGCCGTGTCAGGAAGCTAAGAGAATCTCTGGATTACTTGGCTACACCTCATCTCTGTAACTTCATAAAGAACAAACACTATTATCTCTGTGGTGGGAGCCAGGCTAGACAGGGCCTGGACCACTGTCTCCTTTGCAGTTGTCTCTTCCACGGAAAAAGCTTTGATGGGAGTCAATCTGGGGACAGGGGACAGATAACCCACACCAGCATGTGGTAAGCCAGAGAGACCCTAAGGCTGTGGTGTGAGGAAGAGGGCGGGGGGGACTGTCGAAGTTACCCAAAAGGAGGGCACCACACTGAGGGAGAACCAACCCACGCTCACCTTCGTAGCAGGGGATCAGCACCTTGCCTTTGGCCTGGAGGTTGGACGGGATGAGGTAGCAGAATCCATGGGGCAAGATGTGGTCTGTTTCGTAGTAGATGTTCTTCCAACGATGGGCACAGGCCTAAAGGGACAGAGAGGAAGGGGGAGAATGTAAGTTCATGACAAGGCATCAGAAAGATGAAACGGAGGAGAGCCAGCTCCTGGGAGGCTGCTGGGAGGAGAGAGAGAGGATCATAGCCGGGCCTGACAGGATGACAGAAGACAGAGGGCCACAGAGTCTTGGACTGAGACGTGGTTTCTAGGCAGGGGTCAGGGAAAGCCTAGAGGGTGGACAGCACCCTTCATACTGGGCACAGGAAGGGAGATGTCACCAGCAAGAGCAGCATTTGGCGCGAAGGACAGGAGAAGCGACATGGGTTTGGAAGATCCACAGAAAGAAGGACGGCAAGCGGGGAGGGTCAAAAGTAAGATGTCAGAAAGACAGCCAGGCCTCAGTGGTGATGGGGAGGGTGGATTTTATGGATTCACCAGTGGCTAATTTCAGTGGCCAGGCAACAGCAACCCAGGGCACAGCTTCCACAGGTGTGTGGCATAATCCTGTTCACAGTCGTGAAGTTTCCCTCGTCCGCCACGCAGAGACTTAGGTGAGCAGGATAGAAGTGGGTATCTCTGGGAGAGAAACTGCTTGCCTGAGCCAGGACAGACCATGGAAGAGAGAGAAGGGATGAGAAGCTGACAGAAGGGAGGGAGGACAAGGGGAAGAGGCGTTGGGTGGTGGAGAACCTGAGACACTCAGCAAGAATCTCCCTAACCGGAAGCAAAGGTCTGTGGCTGGTCCCTCCACTGAAGTAATAGTTGATACCCAGCAAAACACATGCACCTTGAATAAAACCTTAACAAGCGTTGGTAAATACACACCACTGTGCGACCAAATGCTTAGTGAGATGGCCCCAGTTCCAGGCACTTTGTTGCCTTTCACAGCGTAGTCAGAGGAAGCTCTGTGAAGACACCTAGGGCAAGAAGTGACAGAAGGGGTACAAAGTGACAAAAGGAAGGTTTGGGGCACGGGGCAGGAGAGTGAGAGAGAGTCGTGGGAAGGGGAAGGAAATGAAGGAGGGGGTGGAGACGAAGAGGAAATTCAGGAGACAACAACCTGCTTAAATTCAGCTTCCAAACCACCCTAGGAAAAGACCAAGGAGCACCCCAACTCTCAGCTCTCACACATCTGAAGTTAGAAGGGCTGATTATCCTCCCAAGGAATAAAAAGAGCAAGAAAATTGTCCAATTTCCTTCAAAGGCCTTCTTTGTTGTGTGAATGCAGCATGTGCTTCCTGAAGGGTGACTTGGTCACAAATGCCTGTCTGTCCCTGCCGCCCTCGCACACCTGCACTTGCTGTTCACAGACGGACAAGCTCTGTCATGATCCCAGGTCTGCAGTGCACAGCCAGGACTCCCTGGCCATCGAGACATGTGGTGGACACAGGATAAAAGCAAGACTGAGTGAGATGTCACAGAATTCTTTCAAAGAAGCTATGCCACCCTGGAGCTGGGGTGGCTGCAGAGGTGCAGGGGATGCGGGTGTTTAGTGCTGGGAATGCTGTTTGGCAGAAGTTCACCTAAAGCAAACTCATCGGGGCGTGTTCTAGTGACCTGTGCACTTTTCTTCGTGTGTTTTATTTCAGAAGAGCACTCATTCACACACACACACACACACACACACACACACACACACGGTGGGGGAAAGAGGGAGGGAAGTAGGGAAGGAGGGAGGGAGAAAGGGAGGGAGGAAGGGAGGAGAGAGGAAGGGAGGGAGGGAGAGAGCCTTGACATTCAGAAAGAAAACAGCAGAATTTGAGCCGGAAAGTGCTACTTCCACCCAGAAAAAAAAATTGAGCCGTTTAGATAATTTGTTATCTGAGGCTTGGCAACTCTGATGAGGAGAGATTGTGGTTCTGAATGTTTGAGGGGTGTGTGTGTGTGTGTGTGTGTGTGTGTGTGTGTGTGTGTGTGTGTGTGTGTGAAACCAGAGGTTAATATAGAATACCTTCTTCCCTTGCTTTTTAGCTTTCTTTCTTTGTTCATTTATTTATAAATAGAACAAATCTCCCACTGAACCTGGATCTCATCAGTTTGGCTGGCTGACTAGCCAGTGAGCTCCAGGGATCCTCTGTCTCTGCCTTTCCAGGGCTAAAACTACAGACATGAATGGCTCTGCCCAGTTTGTGCACGGTGCTGGTGATCTAGACTCAGGTCTTTGTGCTTGTGTGGCATGGCTAACTAAGCCCTCATCCCTATTCCTGAGGACACCATCTCTGCACTTCAGGGGTGTGGGACCAGAATGGGAAGGGAAGGAACTTGCTTTCAGTCCCATGGTGGCATTTGTATCAGAGATCATTTGTCCCTGGCGAAAACTAGAAGGCACCACATTATCCACAGAGCCGAGATGGGCAGCCACTGGGCCAAGGTTAGCCTTATGGGCCAGCTTGACATCCTGAGTCTTGCCAGCATTTGGTCTGATAAGGCCATTTGTCACTGAGATGATTTCCTCCCAGTCAAAGCTTTCTGTCTCCGCCATCCTACCCTCAAAATCAAAAGTTGTATCCCTAGGGAGACAGGTCTTATCCTGTGCCACAAAGGACTCCTGCCGGCTCAAAATGCTTTCTCTACCTTCAATTTAAAAAAAAAAAAAATGCTTTCCAGAGAGATTTCACAGACAAAAACTGAGACATTAAAGAAAGAGGAAATGGATTTAGATAACACTAACATACACGCACACACAAGCCATCATGGAATATCACCTCACACTTGTTAGGATGGCCAATATTTAAAAGAGAAATGGAATGTGTTGGGGGTGGAGCTCAGGAACAGAATGTGTGCTTAGCATGCCCGAGGCTGTGGATTCTATCTCCCGTACCACAAGACCCCAATAACAAGCAGACAAACAATTAGTTGTCCCTGAAACTTTATGCGCGCTGGCCAAACAAAATGGTTCATGCACTTTTAGAGAGACAATGTGCCAAGGTATTTCCAACAGTGAAAAGTAAGATTTCTACATGATCTGATAGTTTCACTTCCACGCATGTCCCCAAAAGAAATGGAACGTGGGATGTCTAATGAATCTCTGTTGGTGTTTGTACAACTTTATTCATAATGACAAGGAGCTAGAAGCCACCTGAACATGCCTCCAGGAAAGAGCAAAGAAAATGCTCTGCACATGTGACACAGTATCACTTGGTCTTGAGAGAGGAAAACAAGAAAAGAAAAGAAAAGAAAAGAAAAGAAAAGAAAAGAAAAGAAAAGAAAAGAAAAGAAAAGAAAAGAAAAGGAAAGAATGCTGTCATACGCTACAACAAAGCCGAGCAGTGAGGGCACTGTGCTAAATGCCAGAAGCCAACCGGAGGTGACAAATCCTGCCTCTTCTACCTGAAGAGGATGTGACGTGTTGAGCACTTCTGAATTAGGACGATGCTCACCAGGGACCAGGGGGCGGCAGAGAAAGGGTTGTATCCAATAGATACAGGGTTTGTGAGATAGAAAGTTCTAGAGACACTGTTGCACAACCATGTTTTCTCCAGTACTTCTGGTGTTGTCTCCTGATTTCAGCGGAGAGACGAGCTTTTCATTTATCAGTAGCACACATACCCAAAGAGAGCACGTTTCCTCCGAGCATATTATACTCCGAGGCTGAGGTTATATAGATGCCATGACAACCAGACTAGAGACATGAAGTTGCAGATGCTCTCTCCCATGCCCACCTCCCATGCCCACCTCCCATGCCCACCTTTTCTCTAGCTTCCTTAGGGAGTAACTGTCCAAATTAATGGTTTGAGCATTGTGCAAAACAGAAATTTAACTCAATTATTTAGATAGACTAGTCTACAGCACCACTTCCTAAAAAATCCTGAACCCTGCCTCCTTGGCTTCCGGACCAAATGTCTCCCATGCTTCTCACTGTTGCTCGAGCCCCCGGCCTGGGTCGAGTCTTGTACCAACTGGCATGGCTTTGATTCTCTGTCTGACACTTTTATGAACAAGCTCTCAACCACACTAAAGTTCCGCACCCCTCCGTTAGTATATCTTGGCAGAGCAGGCTATCTCTAGACTTGGTGCCTGGAGGGGCATCTCATGCCCTGCTGTTCCCGGCTATCTCTCCTCGATATTGGTTCTGAGTCACAGCTTTGGGCTCCCTCTGGGAAATATATATGCTTGGTTTCCCCCATCTTTTTGCCAAGAATGGTAGACAAGAAATCTGGATCTTTGGGGCTGAGTCACCCTGTGGGGTCAGGCCACCATGCCTAGAAGAATGTGGTGGCTTGGCCATCATCCATGGCCTGCTGAGACTGGAATCCAAGGCCAGCAGAAATGCAGGGGGTGGTCAATGAGACCTCCAGTGGTGTTCAGTGGGGAGGTCTTGTAATGCTGGTGACAGCATCCAGCTGTTCTCTTCCTCCCAAGGACCCAACAATGTGGGGGTCTTTTAAGTGTGCTGAGGTGGGGTTGAGGAGACCATTGCAGAATGGAGCTCCTCAGCGGAGACTGGAAACTTCTGGCCTGTATCCTTGAGGAAAACCCATTTCCCCTGGGAACAAACATCCATAAAGCCCCCAGCTTGACAGCTTGTGGCCTAAAGGAAACCCCTGAGATACAGCAGCTGGACTCACTTTCCCTTCTTGACCTTGAACTTTTCAAACACAAATCTCCTACAGCCTTCGAGGAAAGCCAATGGCTGACTTTGTAGGAAGTCTGAAGAGGAACACTCTAGGATCACCCTTCAGGGCACCAGCTGCCTGGGAAAGGCCTCAAGGAGTTTTCGGGGTGCTGGCCATGGAATGCCTGAATGTATATGTGTAAAAACATCACCAAAGTGAGAGGTATGCGTGCTTGAGTACTCTCAACAGAAAAGTATTTAAGGAAAAAAAGAAAATGGTTAATGACCAAGTCTCTGCCACAGTCAGAAGTTTGTTGTTTTTAACATGTTCTTATGTGTGAGTGTGTTTATGTCTATGTGTGTATATGTGGGTATGCATGTGTATGTGTGTGTTCGTGTGTGCATGTGTGGACATGTGTGTGTGTGCATGTGTATATGTGTGTATTGTGCATGTGTGGACATGTGTGTGTGTGCATGTGTATATGTGTGTATTGTGCATACCTATGTGTGTGTATTTATTTGTGTATAAGTGTGTGTGCATGTGTATGTGTGTATGAGTGCATTTATATAGGTGTATGTGTGTATATGTATGTGTGCATGTGTATGTCTATGTGTGTCTATGTATGTATATGTGTGTATGTTTTATATGTGTGTTATGAGTGTGTATGCATGTGTATGTGTGTGTCTCTCTATGTGTGTGTGCACACTTCAGAGGGTGGCTTGTGGGAGTTACTTCTCTCACTGTGTGTACCCCAGGCATTGAACACCTAAATAGAATCACATTTGCGGAAAGTTCTAGAAAAACCAAGAACATTTACAAGGCTGCAGCTGCCCCTGAGATGTGAGGGCTGACTAGATAAAGACACAGAGAACTTCCGTGCCAGAACCCAAGCTGCAGCCTCAAGGTTTGTGTATTCCGTGTGAATTATACCTTGACCTGAAAACATCCACAAAAATACTTAGGTAGTAAAAGAAATTACAAACTTCTTCCTACCTATAGTTTCATATTCTGTCTCCCCCCCCCTTCCTCCCACTAGGCATGTCAGCCTTTAACATGACAACATACTACTGTCGCCTTCAAGGTTCACTCTTGAGAATACCCCACAACTGAGGTATTTTTAAATCTCACAGAAATTATCTCACAATGTTTTAAGTGACTTCACAGTTTTGTGTTGAGCCTCATATCTGTCCCCTGCTGTACGCAGTTACGTATGGCTTGAAACTGCAGGTTGGACATAACCTCAAAGCAACAATGCAGAGCAGCCTAGAAGCTGTGTTCTGGCTTCTGTGCTAGCCACCTGTCCTACGGGCTCAGTCTTTCATTCTTAGGGTGCCCTGTCCCGAGTCACCCTCTCCCCAGAGGTCTTACCAAAACACGGCCGTCTGCTTTGGGCTGCCGGGCCAGGCTCACCCCCATCCACTCATGATCCCGGTCCCCCCTGCAAGTCTTCCCACAGGGCGCACCTCGATTCCTCTCTGGAGGGAGAAAAGAGATCAGAATTAGGCTGAGGAATCGGCTGCTTCTCGAAGAGTGATGCTGGGGTCTCAAACTTTTGTACCGTAACAAAATGTCAGCTCCATAGAAGCTTGTAGCAAAACGTTGCTGTTTCATTCTGCTTATTCCTTTTCCACAACAAAGTTCTCGAGGAAAAAACAGTGTTTCCACTGATGGTCTGGGAAGCCATTGTAACAAACATTTTACAGAGCAGATCACTCAAGCATAAATCTTTCCTGATTTAAAAAAAAAATCAGAACTCTTTTTTCCTTGCTGGATGTGTGTGTGTGAGTGTGTGTGTGTGTGTGTGTGTGTGTGTGAGTGTGTGTGTGAGTGTGTGTGTGTGTGTGTGAGTGTGTGAGTGTGTGTGTGAGTGTGTGTGTGTGTGTGTGTGAGTGTGTGAGTGTGTGTGTGTGTGTGTGCTAGATGTGTGTGTGCACATGTTGAAGGGTACATCCATGTGTGTATGTATTTTCATATGTATGCATGTGTATACACATATTGGAAATATGAAATAATGTGTGTGTGACACCTGTTGGGTGTTGGGAGAGCGTGCGTTCATTCGTGTACTCATGCATGTCAAGTCCAGAGGCTGGTGTCAGGAGTCTTCCTCAGTCGCTCTCTGTGCTTTGATAGAGAGCCTCTTGCTGAACTCGGAGCTCACAGGAGCAGCTACATTGTCTGACCAGCGACCCCAGTGGAGTCTCACCTCCACTTCCTCAACCCCACACAGCTCTTTCTGCAGATTCTAAGGGATGAGCTCAGATCCTCCTCTTTCACAGTGAACACCCCTGGGTCGTCTGCCCAGACCTCTGTGTATAAAAAGCGGTGACAGAGGCCTGGGTGAGAAAGGGCTTTGGGGAAGCGCGGGCGGGAAGCAGCCAGAGGCAGCTCTCAGGCACTTAGAGTGCTGTGCCTCCTCTCCTGTCTCAGTCTTGGAGTAATCCAGTGCTATCCCCGGTGTGTACAGCTGATCCAGTCCATGGAGGCTGATCTAGTAGGCCTACGTTATCACAAAAGGGAGCACCACAGGCCATCCAATCATGCCTCTCGCCATGGAAGATGTAAGAGCCGAAACTGATCTGAACGGCCTCTGGCTGCACACGGAGAATGAAATCCCAGTCATTTAACCTGTCCTGTGAAGCCCCATGTGGTGTAGCCCCTCCCACCTGCTGATGTCCCTTCCCCCTTCCTCCCTCCCTTCCTCTCCAGTGGCAACACTGTCCTTGCTTGAAGACTTCACTTCCTGGACTTCCCAGCTAGCTACCTTCTGTACAGAAAGGTCCCCAGGGAAGGCTTTTTCTAACCTCCAATGGAGTTGACCCCAGCACACACCTTCCCTCTGGGTCTCTATCACTTATTTTAATGTCTACTCTGACTACCGGTCTTCAAGACCCAGGATGACAAGCTCCTTCTTTGCTTTGTTCATTGGCATATCTCAGTGCCTAATAATGTATAGCATCTCAGCACACATTCGTAAGACGGAGGAGGGAAAGGGGGGAAGAGGGTAGGTGGGTGAGCCATGAGCCCACCCTAAGTAGGAAAAGAACAAAGTACGAAGGTGTTGCTGTCATTTCTACTGTGACAGACATGTCCACCCACCTCGAGCCATGTCCAGCTCGGTGCATCTCCGGTCAGGGTTGGTATGGACACGACACTTGAACACAGCTCCAGGGGACTTGACTGAAGTGCTATATTTAGAATCTGCCTTCGGTGCACCCACAAGGACCCTGAATACCAAAAAGAAAATATATGTGGTCATAATCAGTGCTAGAGAAGGAAAGGCAGGTGGTTACATCTTTGTCTAGGCAAGAGTGCGCAGTCTTAGTATGCACCAGAAAACACACACACATACACACACACATACACACACACACACATACACACATACACACACACATATACACACACATACACACACATACACACACACACACACACACACACACACACACACACACACGAACAGCTTAAATGTAACAACCAATTAAAAGAAACAAAAACCAGTAGAAAAATAAGTCAAAGACTTTGGCTGGTTTTATGTCAACTTGACCCAAGCTAGAGTCATCAGAGGAGAAGGAGCCTCAATTAAGAAAATGCCTCTGCAAGAGTGGGCTGTATGCAAGCCTATAGGCTAATTTATTAGTAACTGGTAGGGGTGGGCCCAGCTCACCGTGAGTGGGGCCACCCCTGAGCTGATGATTCTGGGATCTATAAGAAAGCAATCTGAACAAATCATGAGGAGCAAGCCAGTAGGCAGCACCCCTCCATAGCCCCTGCATCAGCTCTTGCCTCCAGATTCCTACTCTGACGTCCATCAATGATGGACAATGATGTGAAGTATGAGCCAAACATACCCTTCCCTCGCCGGGTTGCCTGTGGTCATGTGGTTTCATCACCCTGACTATGGCCGTCAGTAAGTAATGAACAGATGCTCATTTTTACTAGTTTCCAGTTGTCAGAGGGATAAGGAGGGAAGGAGAAGCGAGGGAGGATAGGGAGGGGAAGGGGAGAGGGAGGGAAGGGAGGAGAGGGAGGAGAGAGAGGAGAGGGAGGGGAAGTTATTGTTGAGCAGGGTCAGTCTGGGTCTGGTGGGTGCAAACCGCAAAGAGGGAAGCACTTTTATGATCACTTTGAGTCCCAGAAATAAATCTGCCCTAGAGTTTAAGTGTGTGCATGCATTCGTGTGGCGTGCATGCGTGTGCATGTGAGCAGAGGTCACCTCCGGTTGCCACTCTTTGGGTTCTATCTTCTGTTTCAAACAAGGTCTCTTCCTGGGCTGGGATTCACAAATCCAGTGAGCCTCAGTGGAGCCTGCCTCTACCTCCCCCGTGCGGGATCCATCACAAGAGGTCTACTGCACGGAAGACTGAATAACAGTTGGGCACAATGTGTGCTGAGCAGTGAGCCACTTAGAAAAGGCACTGACTGTGTGAGGACACTTCGGACAAGTTCCACACTCCTGTTCCAAGAGCTGCAGATTCCAGAGCCCCTGCTCAACGAGGACTTGAGCTGTTCCTTTGTCTCTAGCACCCTTGAGACAGGACAAAGCTGACCCTCCTGGGATATTAGATACAGAGGGCCTTGGGATACACCACTGCCAGGCTTCTCTACAGAGTAGCCTCCCTGGGGTAAAGAAAGCTGGCCCCGGATCTCCTTGCTTTGTTCCAGGGGTCACCTTCTTCTGGGGTCTCATTCATTCAGTCACCGCCCCACCTCTCAGACGTCATGGTGACCGGCACCTTCCCTGCCAACGCTCAGCGAGGCAGAGATTGGCAATGGAACTGATGCATGGAACAGCTGATGTCTGAAATCCTCAGCAGACTTCAGCCACGGCTCAGGGACACTGTCACTAACTAAACACCCGAGGCCTGGTGTCAGGCTCCACGGCAAGGTTCTATCTTAATCCCCACTCCCACCCCAGAGCCCTGAAGACTCCAGACACACGCACGAGCACACACACACACACACCATCCCTGCAAAGCAGATAACCCTGGAAGGCGTGTTTTGGGGTCTGTATAACTGCTTCTTGCTGGGGTATGAAAGGAGCTAAAAACGAGGTCCCCACTCCGCAGCCTTGCCCTGTGTCTCTGCGGGATCTTGACTGGGACAGCTCACACTCCTTCAGCACCTCCATGATGAGCCCCAAATGTATCGTTCCCCAGCAGGCTGTGCCCTGACTCACTGCCTGGCTCAGCCACACAAGGGAGGTTCGGCCAGCCCTTGGATGCTCTAACTCAAATCCATAATGACAATCAGAATCCAACCCAAGAGGAAAGCCACACTACAGGATAATCCCCCACCCCCTCTCCTCTGGGGCTAAGCTTGAGCCGCCAGAGCAAGTCAAAGAGCCTTCCTTAGAGTACCCGGTGTTTTCACAGGTGAAAAGCATTATCAGATTGACAACTTAAAACGGCTAAAGCATCTACAGCCTGCCATGTCAAGCCCCAGGGGCCAGGGAGTATAAATGTAAAACCCTTGTGCTAGGTCCTAAGCCTCCCAAAGACTCAAGTTTCCCATCTGCCCAGTAAACAACCATTTGTAACTCATTTTACATCAGGGGCTGGGGTGTCGCTCACTGGCCGAGTGCCTACCCAAGGCCTTGGGTGATATCTCCAGCACCACGCATCAAAAATAAAGAAGCTACCATTGCTTCCCTCTGCTTTCTGCACACATATCTTTCTACCATCACGACCTCATCCCCCAGGGCCCAGGAGAGATCAAGGGAGGGGGCTGGGAAGAGTGTAAGAGGAAGGTCAGGAGACTGCTGGGAAAAAGTATGTTCTGAAAGTGAGGGAAACCATGAACTCACAGCACCTGCCTGCAGGGTTCGAGGGAGCGAGTCAGTCAGGATGCTGGCGAGGGCGGGGGAGGGGCTCACAAGGCCACACTCCTCAGTGAGGAGCTGTTGGCCATGGATGGCTACTGAGGAGTGGAGGCAGAAAATCAATTTTCTTCAAGGACCTGACCCCTGGTTGGTTGCTCATGATCTAGTGGGTAGACCTACACCCTCATTGAGCATATGGGAAGCACCCGATTCAGTGGGTTTATGTGTGTGTGTGTGTGTGTGTGTGTGTGTGTGTGCTTTTTAAAGAAAAGGGGTTGGACATTGTGGCACATGTGTTTAGCCTCATCACAGAGGAGACAGAGGCAGGTGTATCTCTGTAAGTTTGAGGCCAGTCTGGTCTACTTCTAGGACCATCAGCTATGTAAAGAATCTGTCTCAAAATAAATATAAGTAAATTTAATAATTTTTTAAAAAGAAAAAGAAATAAAGGTGAGGGAGAGGGAAACTGGAGAGGAGGGGAAGCCGGGGAGGAAGAGACAATAGGGAGCAGGGGGAAATGGGGAAGAGGGAGGAAATGGGGAGGAGGGGTCCAGGAATAGAGCCATGGAGTGAGGGGTAGATATGACCAAATATGTTGTAGAGAAGTATCCTCCCAGAACGAATAACTGAAGTCACAATAAGTAAAGAAGAGAGAGAAGCCAGTGGCCCACAGGAGTCAGGAAGCCACAGTCTGTGGGTCCACCATGTCCCAGGCATTAACACCACAACCCTGGACCCGTCTGGGGGTCTCGCTCCTTCCAGTTCAGACACATTCCTAGTTTGCCAGACGGGAAGGAGCCTGGGGAGCAGAATCCTCAGATACCTGCTTCCTTCAGGCCAGAGCCAAGACTACGGGTCCAACGTCAAATCTGAGGCAGAGAAGGGACCTGCCGGACTCTCCAGCTCGTCAGGCCCAAGTCCTCGGTGGTCCAGCAACAGCCGTGGTGCATCCCTGGAGGGTGCATCTGCCCAGCAGGCTCCACAAGAAGAGGATTTTCAGGTCCTGTGATGTGAGCTAAACATGTGTCCAAGCACGTGCCTGACACACAGAATGACATGTTGGAGAACGTGCCTCCGTGTTTACAGAACATTGTGGCTTCCTTGGCAGCCCACTGCTGGCTCCTTACCTAGGCCACAGTCCAGCAAGACGGCTACAGCAGGCCAGCCTTGAGTGTGCCTCGTCTGAAGCTCATTCAGCTGGCTGCAGGCCAAGTGGATCCCGAGAGACAGAGTTCGGGGTGTGCAACCGAGAGAGCAGCGCTTTCATCTTCTTTCTTTGTCTAACTTTTGGGTTACAAAAGCTGTATTCCAAGTACTTGAAACACCCTCTTGGTACCCCAGAGAAGACCATGTCTTTCCTCTATACAGGTACTCCATCAAAGGACCTATATGTCCCCAGACACAGGCTCCCATCAAGTAAGCATCAGTACCCACCTCTGCTTGTTTCTTCAAGTGTGGTCCTATGGGGGGCACCTATGGGAACTGCTAACATTATCCCTATTTCACAGATGAAGATGCGGGCAGTCAAGACTGCTCCTGAAACTTGTCCTCGCCCCTAACTGCCTGGCTGCAGCATGTGCCCCCGAGCAGCAAGTACCAACCCTGCTTCTGTCAGTAGGAGGGAGGAAGGGAAGCCAGCAGGTGCTCAGCACCCTCTTCGCTGCTAGCTCCTCCAGTATATGACCAAGAGGCTCTGTGAGCACTCTGAGGTTGGAACTTGGCTCTCGAGTCTGTAGCTTAAGGACTGGGGTTTGGTACATAAAGAATGACTTTTTATCCTCCCTCGGGCTCTCGGAATGCAGGAGGTGAACTCCAGCCCTGGCCTTGGTTTTCTTAGACATTGCTGTTGCCAGCACGGTACTAACCGAAGGTCCGCCTCCCTAGTAAATACCTCATAAACCTCTTTGGAAACATGTGCCCGGCTGTTTAGCCACCAGCAGCATCAAGGATCACAGGAGCCTGGCTCCTGACTAAGGCAAATCTCACCAGGCAGCTTCTGTGCGCATTCCACTTGGGGAGGCTGGGTTGAGGTGCCGTACCTATAGGGGGGCTTCTGAGGCCAGAGTCCACGTTCAGAGGCACATGAATGTTTGTGCCTGTGGAGATCAGAGGTTGACTTGGAGAACAGGTATGAGGGACTAGGCTGAGGCAGAGCTGCCTTCCTAGGTAAAGCCTGGGAGCAACAGAGTCTCAAGGCTCCCTCCCTCCCCACAGACGCCACAGCGGCCATACCACAGGGCAAAATTACAGCCAGTTGGAGAACAATGTGTGGGGATTACAAACTTCCAACCCATTGGCTTTGTTTTCATGCATTTGATTCCAAACCAATGTGCCCCCCCCCCCCCGGGGACCCATGTTCCAGTTACTGGAATGCAGCCTAATCAGTGTGTATCTACTGCCGAGAACCCCCAGGAACCGCTGCCCGCCTCTCACTAGACACAAGACAGCTAAGCAGAGTGGAGAACCGTGCTGGAGTCTCTGAGCATACTGCAGGCTTCATCTCAGAGGGAGAAGGCAAGTACTCACCACCGGGCGCTGTGAACCAGAAATGCCTCAAGAAGTCCCAAGAAACCAAGGTTGCAGGTGGTCTAGCAGTGAGCTTGCTGGGCACTTTGAAATAACAGCTCTGCTTGGATGGTTTGTGAACGTGTGCACATGACAGCGTGTCTTTAGGTAAGCATGCACGTGTGTGGGTGTGTCTTCATGGGCAGGTAGGCAAGCACAAGTGTGGGGTGTGTCTTGAGGGCAGGTAAGCATCACATGTATGAAGAGGTGTGTCTGTGTGTGCCGGCAAGCACGTAAGTGTGTGTTTTCTTTTTGGTTTTATCTGTGTGTTCAGGGAAGCATGCACATGTGTGTGTACATGGTAGTATGTCTGTGTGTGAAGGTAAGGGTACCTATCTGTGTGATCATTTTTGTGTGTCTATGTGTAGACAGCTATGCACATATGTGAGTATATACATGTGTACATCAGGGTCAATGTCGGCTGTCTCCCTCAATCTCTCTCCACTTGTTTTTGAGACAAGGTCTCTTGCTGAACCCAGAGACCACTGATTAATCTAGAATGGCTGGCCAGCGAGCCCAGCTTCCTTTGTCTCCGGCTCCTCAGCCCCGGGGTTGCAGGCATGTGCCGTACTGAGTTGTGCCTTCTACATGTTAGGAATCAAACTCAGTGCTCACAATTGCACAGCAAGCGTTTCAGGGACTGAGCCATCCTCCGGCCCACTCCAGCTTTGGAGATGGAGTCTTTCGCACATTAGCCTGGTCCTGAGCCTCCTATGTAGCCAAGGATGACTTCGAACTCCTGAACCTCGTGCCTCTACCGCCTGAAGATTACAGATGTGGACCACCGCACCTGGTATTGACAGTGCCGCTCAGACACAGCACTTTACCATGTCAACCACATCCCTAGCCATACCCAACAACTCACAATAACGTCTAAGATGTACAGACCAAATTCTCCCTCCACCACTGACAAGCTGTGTGACCTCCGATGTGTTTCTTGAGCACTCAGAGCCCCGGTTTTCCTCTGCTATAAAATGGGGGAATGCAGATAGACTCAAAAGGACTCTTGTGAGGTTTTGTCAAGAGACTGTTATAAAGCACCAAGGACAGAGTAGGTACTCAGCGAAGGGCTTGAATACCAGGCAGTAATGGGGAAAACACTTCGACACCTCACTTGTCCCAGCTCCAAGGAACTCACAGGCGCTTAGACCTCAGCTCCGTTTTCTGCTCACTGGGCGGCATCGGTTCAAGCTTTCCGCTGACATCACAGAAATCCAGGGATGATGAGGGTGATTTCACCACCAGCCACATTAGGGAAGCAGCCACTGTCCTCCACCCTTCCTGTATCCCTGTCCTGTCCCACAGAACCCAACAGCCCCTCCCCCTGAAAGGTGGTGTGGGGGGAGCTGACGGGGTGACAGCTGGGCTTATGTATGTTTCTGCCGGCTCTCCTGGCACCCTGCCCAGCCACCCTGTGCCCTGCCTAGGTTAACCTGCTAGATGATGAGAGAGTCACGGAGAACAGAGATGGGCCACCCAGCTGAAGTCGATCCTGCAGCAACTGGTCAACCAGTTGGTTGACATGAGAAAGCCAGGGTCAGACCAGATGAACACTTGCTGATCCCAGCCTAACCTGACAGCCCCAGCCTCGGAGTGATGGTAGCCATAGCATCCTGAGCCTCAGAGCGATGGCCACTGACAGCATTGGGTTTCAGGTTCCGTGGAGACAATGGTTTATTTTTTAAGGACTCTGAGCTTCAATAACCCCACCCCTCATCATTTGCCCCTGGGTTTAATCTAGTCATCCTGGTTGGCTGCTGAGAAGGATTTCTGTCTCTTCTTGTTTCCTGCTGTCCTTTCCTCCTTCCAAAGGACTCCCATCCCCAGCCAGGACCACAGACCCATTACTGAGGGTTGTGAGAGGCATGGTAGATGCTGGAAAAGCTCTGAACACTTGCCGGAAGTCTGTTGTGGTGGCTAGTCTTCATTGCCAACTTGGCAAGGTTTAGATTCACCATGGAAACACACTTCTGGGAATGACCATGAAGACATTTCCAGAAAGAATTAACCGAGGAGGGAAGACCCGTCCCAAATGTGAGCAGGACCATCCTGAAGACTGAAGGCCAAGATTAGAAGTGAACCGCGTGCCGTCATCTCTGCTTCCAGATTGTGGCTAAAGTATGACCACCTCCTGATTCCATGCCTCCCCACCATCATGGACTATACATCCTTGAACTATGAGCAAAACAAAATGCTTCCTTCCTAGGGGTTGGTCTGGTGCTGCTTGTATTCATGTGACAAATTCTGTACCCCAAATCTGGTTGCTCCAAGTCCAGCAAATTCTCATGTACAACAGCCTCTGTTGTACAAACCTTACTCCCTGGTTTAAAACCATTGGTTAAATAAAAATGCCTACAACCAGTTACTGGGGAGAGCAGAGAGAGAGAGGTGGAATTTTGAGTTGTGTGGTTGGGGGGTCACAGGTAGGGACCACACACAAGGAGAAGGAAAAGGGAGAAAAGGAGCTCGGAGGAGACAGAGAGAGCAGGAGGTCTGTTAGTCACGATGGACCAGCAGCATGTGCCAAAGTGAGATGCATCCCCGGGATGCCAGATTTCGGGAGCAGAAACAACCCGGGAAGATTCAAACAGCAAGTGTATCTGGGGAGCACAGTTGGGGAAGTAGCCAGTCTAGCATTAGAGACCAGAGTCATTGCAGAATCTGATAAATAAATCATAGCTTGAGCCTTGTTCCTTTGAAGCTAGACATAGAGAAGCACAATTCTTAAGTCTTTACACCTCTGCCCTTAACTGCTTGGTGGGTGCTCAGTTGCAACCACAAGAAAAATGACTACTGTACTGTTCCATGAACCGACTGGTTTCTCCAGCAACGCGACCTTGAATGGTCCCCTGGTCTTCCTTTTCCTTCTCTCTGTAATAGAGAGATTTCATGGATTCCCCCTAGCACAGCAATATGATGAGCCACAAGGGGAAAGAGCAGACATCAAAGTTTTTGGGGACCTCACACCACAAAGTGGGTGGATTAGGATCTCTCAATTGCAAAGGCTCAAAATACTCCCAAAAGAGGTATCGGACCACCTCTTCCCCGCTTGAGAACGCACTTCCTTGAATAAGGTCTTAGGAGTCAAGGGGGAGGAGGAGGTATGCTGGTCTATAAAGCAGTTGGATTAGCCTTGCATTCGGGCAGCTTGGGTTCAAGTAACAACACCACACATGCACATGCTGTGTAATCTTGGGCAAGTGGCTTGGTGTCTCTGTGCCTCAGACACGGCCAGCTTCATTCCGGCACACAGAAGTATCCATCAAAGTATCCATCACTCTGAACAGAGAGCGGAGGACTCACAAGCCAAGGTCTGCTCTCAAACAGCTGGGAATAGCAAGTTCACAATTGCTGTGCAAAGGAACTTGGCAGGAATGAAGATGCTAAATGACCTCTGTGTCCCACAAGTTGGCTATTGGACTGTTAAAACAATGGGCACCCCCCCACCCCAGAAACTGGAATTCCCCCAGGAATCTCATGCTGGGAAAAGAAAACAATCACTAAAGTATGGTCCAGCCAGAGGGAAAACTTGTCTCTCAGAGAGAGATTCCTTGGGGTACCGGAGCCCCAAAAGAATGATAGACAGGACCATACTTTGCCCAGGGATGCCTTAACACATATAACTCTGTCTTCCACTTAAACAGTAACCTCGCGTCAAGACGTGAAGACAGACGGGGGCAGAGGGGCCTTCTGATCTGTCTGCCTCCCCCCCAGTCTGCTCACTTTGAAGAAACATTTTTCTGCTTTTCACCGCTAATTTGGCAGTTTTAACTGACTCATGGAGGACGGGTGATTGCGCCTGACTCAGGGCACGGGCTGTGGTCTCACGTCAGGTAACATTACAGCTTAGACCTCTGGAGATCAAAGTGGGAGCCGACAACCCTCTTGTTGCTCCTGATCATTTCCTTCCTCGGTGAAAGCAGAGCACAGCCCTCAGTGTCTAAGAGCCACACAATGGTAACACTGTAAAATCCTCAGCATCTCTACATCCGCCTGGGACCACGGGCGATGTGGTGGTTAGCGCTTGAGTGTGTGTGCACATGGAAAGGTGTAGAAAAGCCAGGAATCTGTGATGGTTAGTGTTTGTGTGTGTGCACACATACCCAGGTGTGTAACAGCCCGAAGACAGACTTAGATTCATTCATTTCTCAGGCACACAGTAGACTTTGCTGGCCAGCAAGCCCCAGGGATCTGCTTGTCTCTGCCTTGACAGTGGTAGCCATGACAACTACATGGAGCCATGTCGTACTTTTTGTGGAATTCAGTTACTTGTGCCGGTGTGGCAAACAGCATACTGACCATCCACGGGGTGATTCACATGGCAGCTTATGTGCTAATGCAGAGATTAGCAAAGCATACCCCGGGGGCATCTACGATGGCATTAGAGATGGTTAGATATTGAGAACTCTGACCTAATGGGTGGCTCCATCCTTTCAGACTCTCAGTAACATCGTTGGGGGAAGGCAGGAGGCAGGGTCTGGTTGGAGGACTCCAGTTCCTAGTTGGGGACTTTGGAAGACACATTTTGCTCTGGGACCTTTTGTTTCGTGATGTACTTCTTTTTGCTCTGAGGTGCAGAAAGCTCCCTGAAGATGCTTGCCTGCCCCACTCCCACTCCCGTTGGTGAGTGAGTGTCTGTCCCGATGGTGAATGTCTGTCCTGCTGTAGGTACTGCTGCTGGCACTGTCCTCTGCTGGTATCAGAAACCAGCTCCTCAGCCTCGCAGAGTCAAGTGAAGATGTGTGTCCGGCTCTCTGAGAATCTTCCCGAGTCCAGAGGCCTGATGAGTCTTGTTCTTCACAGACTCAGCAGCTACCAGCCTCTCCTGGATGCAGGCAGCTATTGCTGGGCTACCTTGCCTACTGTGCAATCCAGTGAAGTAGATCCCTCCTCGTAGCATTTTACAAACACACACACACACACACACACACACACACACACACATCACCACAATGCTTTCTCTACCCACGTGCATCAGGCAAAGCAGTTATGGACCCAATTAACCCTCAGACAACATGACCCAAAAGAAACCTTTCCTCCCTCCAGTGGCTTCCTTCAGGGATTTGTTCACAGTTGATGTTTAAAAGCCAACTAACAACAACTTACTTTCTATATTTGTGCGGAGCCCGGGATGGGACCCGGAGCCCCTGTGACAGCTGTGGGTGCCACCTGCTCCCAGCTCTGCAAGACCAACAGGGAAGACACCCAAAAGTCCAGGATCCCAATCCCAGACAGCTCTGATCAAAGGTCCTGCCTGAAGGTCACATCACATCTTTCTGGCATCCAGCTAAGTGTTCTTGAAAGGATGGAATGTTCCAGAATGCTGACCTAGCTTCCTGCCTTGTTTCTACATCCACTCTGGGTCTCCCAGATCCTGCCATAGATTGAGGGGCTCCCTCCTGCCTGCTCCCAAGGCTGATGACTCCTGTATGAAGGTGACTTGTTGTCCCAAACACAGGGACACGAAAAAGGCACAAGATTACCTGATCCATCTGCTCTCACCCCTGCCACCTCTCAGGACACCCAGGAGTCCTTCTCCCACCTGTTGCTACAGCCATTGTTGCTAATTTCAACACACACCAGTCCCCTTGGCTTTCCTGAAGAGCAGGCCTTGGAGACCCAGCGAGTCCTTTGTTTCAGACACTCACTCTCTACTTCCGGGCTTAGGACTTGCCTTCACTCCCTAAGACTTCCTCTGGCACAAAGAAAGGTGGGAATAAAACCATTTATTCTACCTTGGTTGTCAGCCAAATCCACTTGTTTAAAAAGATTTACAGCTCATAGACCTCAGTGATTCAAAGTTAGGAGGTCTGCTGAGCCTCCCAAGTCCCTCTCCCAAGCTCTCTGGCATCAGAAACAGAGACCACCTTTCCCCCCCCCCCCCAGGGCCAGCTTGTGGGAAGAATAATGCAGACTCTGCTTCCAAGACCCTCCCAAAAGCCAGTCATCCATCTCTATGTCTCCTGGGCTGTCTGGAAGAAGCAGGGCATGAGACTCAGCTAATGGGCCTGAGGAGACGACTCAGTTGGCAAAGTGTTTGCTTTACAACTCTGAGGACCTGAGTTCAATCCCCAAAACCCACATTCAAAAGCCAGGTGTGGTGACATCATACTTCTAACCATAGCTCTGGAACTCCTAGGGCTTGCTGGCCAGCCAGTCTAGAGACCCCAACACATAAAGCCAAGTGGACAGTATCTGAGGACTGACAGCTCAGGCTGTCCTCTGGCCTCCGCGTGTGTGCTCACACGTGTGCACTTGCAACACACACACATTTAACAAAATCCTGACCTGTTGGCCTTCACCAGCAACACTCTGGTAGAGTTCATTTTGCCTTTTAAAGTTATAATCAACTCCATCGGAGCCAAACGATTCTCAAGAACACTTTGTCTGCTTTAACTACTCATGAGAATGGTTTTCCAAAGACAGGTCACACACACTATCAGAAGGAGCTCGCTTCTGGACAGACAGGTATCACAGGGGACAGGAGCTGGCTGGGGACCGCCCTTCCCAATCTCACATCCACAGCTGTTCCTGACTGGCTGAGGAGACCGAGTCTGTCTTCAGGCCCTGGCAGTCTCCTTTGGGTAATAAGGTAATTCAGCACCAGCTGGAGAAACAGCACCCTTGTCTGTTCCCCATATCTTCAGGGAAATAGTCCTGAAGGTAATTTTTGAGTCCCCTTTGCACAAGGACCCTTGCTTGTGCTTTTAGCTCCATCGCGTAGGAGGCTGTGAGTGCAGGACAAGAGAGGCCGGGTTAGAGTAGAGCCTCTGAGGAAGTGATTGCATGCCGCCCCCCCTTCCCCCAAGCTCAGAGTTGAGTAGAGGAGCTCACTGAGCATGCGCAGTGAGCCAATGCTGGTCAGAGAGCTTATGAGACAAGGGGACTACCAGTTCCGGTGTTTCCTCACAGAGACTGACAAGGCCAGATGGGGTTGGGGAGCGGAGCCCCAAATCCCAAGGCCCCTTTCGAAATCCTTCATCTTCTTAGGAATCTTCCTCTTCCCTCAGAATAAACACCCCATGCCTGCCTCCCCCTCAGTTGGAGCCTATGATGCAGATGCCTGAGGCACAGGTGAGAACCCCCAGAAAACAGTTGCCTCTGGGTACAGGACAGGCGCTTCAGAATTTCACAGATAAAAAGACAGCTCGTCCCCTTCCATGTTGCACAAGTCTTAATATACACATCTTACTGAGTTTTTAATCATTAAATATGCTAAGGATTGGCCTTTTTGTTGGTTTTTGAGTTTCCTTCTAGTCTTTTCTATCTCTTTAAGACTTTAGTCGATAGAACCTTCTGGGCCTGATAAGCATTTCCCTATTCGGGCTGCCCCAGCATAGCCACGTGACCACTCTCTGGTGACTGTGAGACTGAATTCTTAATTTTTGTTGAGTTTTAGTCCGTTTTTATGTAAATGGCCATCCGCTGGCAGGTGTCGGCATCACGTGGCAGCACACCGGAACTTCGGATGCCGGGCTCTCAATGCAAACGGAATATTGGGCTGCTCTGATTCCTCACCCAGTGATGCTCTGCCAGACAGTCTCTTCCAAGAGCTCGCTCGGTGCCTGAGCACAGCAACCCTGCTGTCCCAGGAGAAGCAGGAAGCACGTCGCCAGAAAGGAAGCCAGCGCACCCAACCACTTTGGACTCTAGAGCGTCCGGGGAGGGGGGAGCTGCGGGGGGCCAGCCAGCCTCCGTTTATTTATATCTCAGAGTGGTACAGTTGTTGGTTCTGCAGCTGAGAAAGTGCTAGAGAAGGGGACAGAAATCGGCTTTGTCTGTGTTCCCTGGCACCTACTTCTGTTGTTCAAGGGATGCCAGAAGAATCAGGGCGGGGTCAGGAGAGTTCTGAGTGTGCAGACACCCTCTGGGTGTCATTAGAAGAAGAAGGAAAGCTCAGTCACTTTCACGTCTGCATCAAAACTGATAGCGATGTCATTGGGTTATTCTGGTTTATCCACGGGGACAATTCTTGCTGACCAAGGCATGATGACAAGGGTCTGTTCAATAAGAACTTTGAACAAAGCTGGATCTGGTTGTGTCGTGAGTGGGAATATGGTTTCAGGAGCCAGACTCAACACAGGGGTTCTGAGAGGCAAGGTCACCCCTGTTTTCATGCGGCATTGACCTCCCTTGAGAAGGAACAATTTGAGTTCATAACGCCCTTGGTTACAGACCCAAGAGCCAACAGCTTCAGTGCAGAGACCCTCCATGTGCTCCGAGACACACACACACACACATACACACACACACATACACACACACATGTACACACACACACAAACACGCACACATGCACACACACACAAACACACACACACATACACATACACACACACAAACACACACACATGCACACACACAAACACACACACACACATACACACACACATGCACACACACACACATACACACACAAACACACACACATGCACACACACACATACACACACACAAACACACACACACATGCACACACACACACACACACACACACACACACACACACACACCTGTGGGTCTTATAAAATTCCCTCTAGTTCAGGCCCAGCTTATCACTGCTGAGTGGTGGTAAACATTTATGGGGTTAGGCCTGTGGGAAGCCTCACTCTTAACAAGGGCGGCCCACTCCCTCCCTCTTTCTCCACTTTTGCCCTTCGTGAACTTTCACCATGACATATCCCCAACCCTGACAGAGCTAAAAGCATCAAGGCTAACAACCATGGACCCCAGTCCGAATCTGCACTGTGAGTCAAAACGAACCTTGTCTCTCTGCAAGTTTCCTAACTCGGGTGTTTGCAACAGTAACAGAAACTGCTAACAACCTGGGCCCCTCAGCTCTGCCACCTGGAGTCTGGGTTCTCCCCATCTCTTCTAGCACATTCCCTCTGCCCTGTGCACAACACAACCCGGGACTAGTTAACACGAAACAAAGGTCCCAAATCACATCACAACTGGTAAGCTAAAGACAATTTCATCTGGAAGAGGAACAGAAGAAACACAGCATTGACTTAACACTAGTCAATTTTCCCTATTGTTTCTCCTGTGGAAACCTCTTCTCTTCCCCTCCCCACCTTTAGACTGTCACTTTTCTAAGCTACTCCATGAAGTTTTCTCTGCTCCCCGACTGCACCACACCAGCCTTTGGCTAAACAGCTACCAAACTCCCAGTGTTTCCATTTCACGGGAACCTTTGTAATTCAAGAATACTGTAAAACTGTCATTCTAGCTGACTGAGGGATTCTGATTCCAGGAATTGATTGGGAGGAAATAATTAAGAATGTCCACAGGGTTTCACTGTAAGAATGCTTACATATGTTATTACAATTACAAACAACTGGAAATGGCCCAATAAGTTTAGAGGACAATGGGCTCAGGGGCCACCTAATACTAAGACACTTACATTCATTAAGTCAATCAACCAACCCTAGAGTTGTAAGTTAAGGCAAAGATTTAGGGTAGATGCATATTTCACAAGACTAGACCAGTGGCTACCTCTAGCTAAGATTATTCTCAGCGTATAGGAATAAAAATTAACCTGGGGCTACAGTAGGGACTTGTGTAGGTGAAAAGCTTTTGTCTGAGGCTCCATTGACCTCACAGAGGTCTTGCTCTAAAGAGGAGAAAGAGAGAAGAAATGGAAGTTTCTCCTGCTTCAAAGTCCTCAGGCCCCTGACTAGGAGTAGCATCAGAAGAGGCTGTCTGTAAGAGCCAAGGGGAAAATGAAGGAAAAGTTTGGGGAGGGAAGGTTTTTTAAGCAGCAAGAGAATTCAGGAAGAGACTATGGCACTGTAGTGAGAATACTATCTGCTGCAAAGAGATTTTATATATTTTTAAAAATTATATCTTATGCATAATATATTCATATGTATTTATATTATGTATTACATGTAATATGTATCTATGTTTTTATTACATATTAGATATAGCGCGCGTGCGCGCACACACACACACACACACACACACACACACACACACACACACATATATATATGGAAATTTCCAAGGGCTACTAAGGAACTGGAGACCATCAGCACCCCAGTGCAGGGAGTGGTTGGGCAGCAAGAGGAGCGCTTTTGAGATCAGCAGGTCAGCTGCTTGTCCCCACAGAAATGCCTTACCCTTTCCTGACAAGGTCAAGCCCCAGCATGGCCACCACTGAGGTGCCAAGCATTAGGCCAAACCCTCTTTCTCTGCAAAATGTATTCACAGCTTCTTTTAAAAACAAAGCAAGCTGAACACCTCATCTCTGCTGGGTCTGGCTCCTATCTAGTTACCAGCCAGAGAGGCTGTGTGACCTGGGGTCCATCCAAATCCAGGTGACAGGAGCCTGGCCCATGGCCCTGGAGCCAGATTGTTGCAGGGCACGCAGGCCAGTCACAGCCTGCAGTTCCCACTGAACTTTGGCTCCCACAGCTGCCTGCCCTTTCCTTGGTAGCCCCCCACCCAGAACAGCCCTTCTATTTTTGACAGCTCCTCCCATATGCTTAGTGCCAAGGCAACACTGTGTGGGGTTCTGGGATGTATTCTACAAACGGTTTCTATCCAGTTATAATCTGTACCAAGCCCAAATCCCATAGTGGACCTGAAGTCTGCAGAACATAGGAAAGTGTTCTGCCCTGCTGTCTGAAAAGGAAGGGTTTGGCAAATGCAGGAAGCAGCCTTGGCTGGTAACCCTGTGACCAGAATCAATGTCAGGAAGGGATGTAGATGAGAGAGCTACACACAGGACTGTGAAAACTGGTTCTCTTGGAATCTGCTCTCCTAAATCCACGAAAGTATTAATAAGGCCAGTCACAAAGCTCTTTTTCTCCAGGATTCTGGACGACCTGCATCCACAAACCCCTGATCGCCTCGGCCCCTGTCCAATTCTGAGCAGAGACTCCCAATATACTACATGTCCAAAGCACACACACTGCCGGTCTCCATCTCCCAGCCCGCTGCCTCTAAGGACGCTCACTCACCGAATAACACCCTCAACTCGAACCAGCCATCTCCTGGGCCCCGGTAACATCATCTAAAATGAGGTTGGGGAGCTATTGACAACTGAACTCTAGCTGCTGTGAAAAGGTGGGCGTGGCGCATGGTGCGGCTGCTTCATTCCAAGGAAGTGGTCTACACATCTCTAAGCGCTCCTGCTGTGGGATCAGTTAACTTCACTACTGATGCTTGATGAGGGAGAGACTTTTACTCTGCAGGCCCACTCATCTGGCCGGTCAGCAACCGTACCCCTTGATCCAAAAACTTCATCCTCTTAAGTCCTGTCTCTAGACTGGCACGTGGGAGAAGAGCTCCAGGTTGCCCACTAGCCAGTCTGTTTCTTGTGTGTTTGTGTTTGTGTGTGTGTGTGTGGGGGGGGTCCTCCCTGCATCCCAGATCCTCTCAGAAATTTGTGGGGCCCCTGAGTACCTCTCCTGGAGATCCTACGACCACCCCCCAAGGACCAACTCCCACCACATCCCCTGTTTCTCTGCTTCTTTCATGCTGCCGCCCTAACGTTAGAGCAGCCTGGCCTCCTTGGGGCCCTCCGAAAATCTGGGGCACTTGGCCAGCCAGCGGTGGCCCCTCGAGGGCAGACAGCCAACTAACTTTGCTGTGGTGAGAGTAAAGCTGAGCCTGACTATCCAGGGAGGGAAGGGACCCCAGAGACCCCCGGGCCTCAGAGAACAGGCCAGGATGTCAGCGTGGCCGCCGGACATTTAAATCGGCCCCGCGGGAGGCGGCGTGGAAGAGGCCGGAAAGGCGGCGGCCGACTTGGGGTAGCCGCGCCGGGGTCCAGGATCCGCCGGGGACACTCACCAGCGCGTGTTGTCGTGGAAGTGCTCCAGCACCGCGTAGCCGAAGAAGGAGCCCGCGGGGCCCTGGAAGCGCACGGGACGCTGCGCGTCGAGGTTATAAGCGCCGGCCGGGACCCCCGCAGCCACCAGCGCCAGCAGCAGCGCGCGGAGCCCCCCGGCGCCGGTCCGCGTCGCAGCCCGGCCGCCCATCCCCAGCCGGCCGCCGCCCTGCGCTCTGCCCCGCAATCGGGGCTCCCGGGACACGGCGCTGCCCGGGGCGCGAGCTGTGTGCTCCAAGTCTGAGCCCGGGACGCGGCGATGGGCTGCAGCACGAGCCGGAGCGAGGCCAGGGGAGGCAGCCAGCGCGCTGCGTCCTCTCGATCCCCGCCGAGAGGTCTGTGCTCTCGGAAGGAGCGGGTCCCGGGCCCGGGCGGCACTGGACTGCGGAGAGGCGCGCCCGAGGGGTGGACGGCCCGGGCGGGACGGGCCCGCAGCGCCCCCTGCTGGACACGGTCCCAGGAGCATCGCCTGGACCCGGTGCTGAACCTGGGTGAAGTACATCCTCTCCAATGCCCTAGGTTCTGTGGGGTCCAGGCTGGTTGGGTCTCTCTCCTTTTGTCTTACACTGTGAGTCTTTCTCACACAAAGGCCCAAAGTCACCCGAGCCAAGGATGGGTGAATATTCTGGTCCTGCCCATCTGAAAGCTCTTCTTCAGAGGCAGCCGCTCAAGACCTCCAGTCAGTTGCTGTAAGAATTAGTCATGTATGTGGAAGAGAGCAGAGCCTCCTTCCATCGTCCTGGCCAGTGCTTTCCAAGTTGGCAGACACATAATCCAGCCAGGTGGGCTCCCCTGCCTGGGGGAGCTTAGGATGGAGTATATACATTGCATAAAGTTAATGTCTTAACCTCATTTTGCTTGTGTGACGATCGATAGCTCATCTTGCAAATTAAATTATATACAAGTGTAACAAACACACCCAGCCCAGTGCAGCCCCTGGCAAGTTTCGTTTGTCTCTGACTCTGTGAAGTTGGCTGTTCCACGTTCAATGTTATTATTGAACTAACTCTTTACAGAGGTAAAATCACAACCCCCTCCCCACTCCTTCCCACCCTCTCCACGTCCGAAGTCTCGCTCATACTAAACACACATGAGGCTTCCGTCTTTTTCTTTCTAGTCAGGTTTAGCCTTACAACAAGAGTGCAAAAGCCTAAGGCAGGCGAGGGTGGGTGGGTGGGTGCACGTTCCAGTTATCTCCTCGGTCTGTAGTCTGAACACAGGGGTCTTTACAGGTAAGAGCCTCTCCTAACTGTCATCGGAAGAACCGTGACAAGGGAAGCTGACTCACTGTTAGCTTTGGAGATGGCGGGAAGGGTTGGTCTGTGAGGTAAAGAAGTCAGGCAGCTTCAGAAACTGAGGACAGAGAAACATCTCCCCATCCCTTCCAGGAACGTGCCCAGAGATATAAGCCTTGGCATCAGTCCAGTGAGACCCATGACCTCCGAAACTGACAATAAGTGTCGCTGTCCTAAGCCAGGGCTTTCAGGTAATTTGCATAGCTCTGACGCACAATTGCTGTCTTGCTTGGGGTCACTTCGATGAAACACTATGACAAAAAGGGTTCATCATCAGAGGAAGTCAGGACAGGAACTCAAAACAGGGCAGGAACCTGGAGGCAGGAGCTGGTGCAGAGGCCATGGAGGGATGCTGCTTACTGGCTTGCTCAGCCTGTTTTCTTGTAGAACCCAGGACCATTAGGGCCAAGAAGGGCACCGCCCACAATGGGATGGACCCTTCCTCATCAATCACCAATTAAGATCTTCGGAGGGAGGCATTTTTTCAAGTGAGGCTCCTCATCTCAAATGACTTTAGTTTGTGCCATGTTAACTCCAAACTACCCAGCGTAAGTGCTGTGTCCACCTGTCTCCGTTTCCTTCCTGGATTGTAATGGAACACTGGTCAAAGGCAACTTGGGGTATCCCAGCTTACAAGTTAGTCTCACAGAGGAGAGGCGGGGCATGAAGCCATGCCAGTAGCTGAGGGGGAAATCATGAAGGAACTATGCTTACTGGCTTTCGTCACTGGCTTGCCTTTTCCCATGCTCAGCTAGCTTTATATATGGTATTGGTCACCTGTTCAGGAACTGGTACCGCTCACAGTCTGAGCCCTCATACACCAAATAACAACCATCACCGCAGGTGTGCCCACAGACAAACCTGATGAAGACAATTACTCAGCTGAGGTTTTTCTCCAGGTGATTGTATACTATATAAAACTGACCTTAATGCTAACTAGTACAGTACCTCAAGTTCTATGTAAAAGTGGGTGGGGGGTGTGTGTATGTGTGTGTCTGTGTGTTGGGGGTGTGTGTATGTGTGTGTCTGTGTGTTGGGGGTGTGTGTATGTGTGTGTCTATGTGTGGGGGTGGGTGGATATGTGAGTGTGTCTGGGGGGCTGTCTGTGGGGGATGTCTGTGTGTATGTGTGTGTGGGGGGGGGTATCTGTGTGGGGGGGTGTCTGTGTGTGTTCCTTAGTGAAAGACCTATAGATTTTAACAAATTCTTAAGAGGTAAGGTAAACTTTAAAATGTTAGAAACTGGGAGCTGGAGGTTCAGGGGTTAAAAGCACTTGCTACTCTTGCAGAGGACCTGAGTTCAATTCTCAGCACCTACATATTGGTTCGCAGATATCTGTAACTTCAGTCCCAGAAAACCCTACATCCTCTTCCGGCCTCCACAGGTACTAGATGCATGCTGTGCCCATACGCATATGCAGGCAAATGATACACATAAAATAAAAATATGTGGATCTTTAAAAGGGCTTCAGATCCACTGATTACAGTCTTATAAACTAAACCTCAAAGTTATACTGGTTAAAAAACAAACAAACAAACAAACAAACAAAGCGGCTCCTAAACATGATCATATATCAGAATCCGAGGATTTAAAATAATAGGTTCGGTTCTAGAGACATTGGCTCAACCGCCGAGAGCACGTGCGGCCCTGCAGGGGACCCAGGTCCAATCCCACAGTGTCTCACAGCTATCGGTAACTGGTCCCAGGGACTACCTAAAATAAAATAAATAAAAATATAGATTCACAAGCAGTGAGCTGGGTTGGGTTCACTAAGGGGTAAGACCCAAGAATCATTTGTTAAGCAGCTGGAGTTAGGAAGCCCCCTCGCTGGGAAAGAGATCCCCAGTTTTGTGTTGTGGGTCTGAACATATGACATTATGACAGGAAAGCCACAGACTCTGAAATAAAACACATGGGGTTACGTCCCAGGTCTGACCAGCTGTGCCACCGTAAGCCGGCACAAAGAGGATGCTAACAAACGGGCAAGCCTTTGAAACCTAGTGATGGACTGTTTGCAGTATTTTAAAAATTGCGAAATGAGATCGTTATTCATGTTATCTGAGCGGCAGCCAGCAGTGAGCTCCACCTACCAGAATAAGCTTTTCCTGTCTAACGAGAGGGATGGTGGCCGTGAATCTCAGAGGAAGAAGTGTCGACGGCCTCTCATGGTTGTGAGTGCACAGTCCATGATGGCGTTTGGGGGACGCATGGCTTGTGGACTCAGGGGCACACAGCTGGGACACCTCCCATCTGGGCAGACCAGGATACAGGGGGAATGAGCAATGACAGCTCTCAGCTGGCTTTCTTCTTTCCCCCTTTTTAATTTCGTCTTGAATCCCAGCCTAGGGGATGGTGCTGCCCATGACCACCTCAGTCAAACCTCCGTGGACGTAGACATGTCTGGTGCGGTGGGTCTCCTTGGCAACTTCAGTGTCAATCAAGTTGAGGATGAGGATGAAGAACACAGGGGAAGCATTCTTTTCAAACCTTCCCACATGGGAGGCAGATTTGCTTCTTGGCATTATGCCTTTTTAGAAACTGGGCCATTTGTCTAGTTTTCTAACTAAGATGACAACTCAAGGTCCCCCTTCCTTTGCACCCATCAATTAAGGCCGTTCTCATCTTAAAAGCTTCCTTTTTGCAATAGATGGTGATTGATAGAGACTCACAGGTCAAGGCTCAGAGAACGAGAGACTGTGTAGTGCTCAGCCCTGAACGGGACACCTACTTCCCACTTCCCTTCTCCCCAAGGCTCGGGAATCATGGAAAGACAAGAGCCGGAAGCAGTGGAGGTCTGCTGCAAAACAGTCTTCGCAGGACACAACAGATCACGCAAGCTTTTGGTGGCTGGTTGTGACTCCAAGCATAAGCCCTGGGCAAGATCAAACCAAACACACTCCCCCACCCCCACCCCGCACCGATGGGGGCGGGGCTTACAGTTCCCACCCCTAGCTGAGGAGCTCCTGGCAACCAATGGCCGCTGGGGGAGGGAGTTCATTTTCTTCAGAGCTGTGACCCTAGATCGGATGCCCGAGCTCTAGCAGTTGTCCCTATACATGGAGTAGCAGCCCAAAGTGAACTTGGTGGCTTTGCAGAGAGTATATAAATTTGAGAGGGAAGAGCCACGCATCTGTGTGTGTGTGCACCGGGCGCGAGCTGCCAGCTTGCTTGTTGCTAACTGAAGAACCCGTGTGTGTGTCCTTGTGTTTCTGTGCTGGGGTTAATCCAGGGCCTTTGCACAGGTATGCATATATTCATCTGCCAGCCTCATCCGGTTCAATCTTGTTAGCCTCTTTCTCTTTAATGGGACTGTTATTAGACAGGACCTTGCTACATAACCCAGGTGACCCTGAACTCTCACTCTTCCGCCTGCCCCGCCCCCCCCGGGCGCTGGGACTTCACCCTTGGCCCTCACGATCAGGTCTTAATCACACTCAGGCTGCTTCCTCTAGGTTTGTGGCTAATCTGGCTTCGATCTCGAAGGTCTGTGAAGGTTATAAGTGGCCCTCTCCAGCTCCTGGCCTCTACTTGCTCTCTCTCTCTCTCTGGGGAGCTTTTCCCCCCATGTTTTGTAAGCTTACCTGTGCTGTGAGCTAATGTCTGGTTTATAGAGAGACTGATCGGTAGACAGTATGCAAATAGACAGGTAAGTAATAGATGGTCATAGGTAGGTAGATGGACGGTAGATGATAGTAGACAGCTGTGGATGACAGTTAGTATATATAGATGACAGAGAATAGATATGGATAATGTATCTACAGGCAGAACAGAACACAGACTGGTTCTGCGTGCCTGAAGACTGCCTTGCATTTTATGGACTTACGTTCTGCCGAGAGTCACAACGCAAACAGGAAAGACTTAGTTGTGGTGTAAGAAAACGAGCTACAAAAGCCTTGAGTGTGCCGTCAGTGGAGCAGGCTATCCCATTTTGCCTCCTAAGGAGTTCATCTTGATCTGGGGCCCCCAGCCCCGTGTTCTCCCAGACTCAGCCTTCCCAGGCGTGTGTGAGGCAGATCCACACACGCCCATCGCTGGGACTGACTCTGTCTCTCTCTTGCCCTATGTGTGAGATGTTTTTATTATTTTGGCCTCTGAATATTATCCTCTAACCAGCCAAGACATCTCTTTCTCAGTGTTATATTTAATTCAACAGTTTGAGGTGTTTTGTAGGAAGAACAAGCTCTAGACATCTGGCTATTTATTAAGCTAAAACACCAGAAAGGAAACCACTGATTTTTAAATCATTGAACAACTTAATCACATTTTAACCTCATTGTCTATGAGGAAGTTCACATAATCGAAAATCCTGTTTACATGTATGTGTGCTTGTGTGCATACATGTACTTATAAACGTGCTGTGTACAGGTGAGTATGTGTGTGTCTCTCTCTCTGTCTCTCAGTCTCTGTCTCTCTCTCTCTGTGCCTGTGTGTGTGCGTGCATGCATGTGTATGTGTGTGTAAGTATGTGTGTGTATGTGTGTGTATGTGTGTGAGTATGTGTGTGTGAGTGTGTGTATGTGTGTGTGAGTGTGTGTGTATGTGTGTGTATGTGTATGTATGAGTGTGTATGTGTGTGTATGTGTGTGTATGTGTGTGTGAGTATGTGTGTGTATGTGTGTGAGTGTGTGTGTATATGTGTGTGTGTGTGTGTGTGTGTGTGTGTGTGTAAGCCAGAGGACAACCTTTCATTTCACTCCTCAGGCACTGAGTATGTTGTTTTGAGGGTTTCTGTTGTTTAATGTGGGTCCAGGATGTGAAACTCAGGCTCTGGTGTTGGCGAAGGTAAGCACTTTACAGACTAAGCCATCTTCCCACCTCCTATTTCAAATCCCTAGAGAGGGGCCGGAGTGAATGTGGGGTGTGGGATGGGAATGGCAGATCAAAATATCTTTGTAAACACCCCAGACCTGCCTAAAAGAACCCCTTCACCATTCTGGCTCATCCTTCGGTTTATCCTTTTCTGCTCACAGGGGACAAAAATCTCAAACCCAAAGATGTCAATAACTAGATTGTTCAAACGAACACTGCAATCCAGAGTGTAGTCACTTGCTGTTGAGATCGGCACTTTCAGTAAGTGTACAAAAAGGACAGCACACAGTCTCCAAGCAGATACCTACAGCACACACGAGTAAAATGTGAATTCCTTGAACAACACACCCAATCTGATATCTAAATTGCAACTATAAGCACACAGCACATAAAAAGAAAGCCATTTTTTTTGATATGTGGTTGTTTGAATGAGATGATCTCTGTAGTTTCAGGCATTTGAGACTCTGTTGGTGGTATTGTTTTGGGTACATTTAGGTGGTGTGGCCTTCTGCCCCTATGCTTCTGTCCCACCATTATCCCTCTGGGACCATAAGCCCAAATAAATCCTTTCTTTCTATAAGTTGCCTCGGTAATAGCATTTTATTAAAGAGATAGAAAAGTAAGACACAATGGTGACGAATACAGTTGAGACCACCTGTCTGTTTATCCATCCTTTGCATTGTCCAAATTGTCTGCAGATAGCCTGCTGTGGATATAGAAAATGTCTGAAGCCACCAGTCCAAATGTTGTTATATAGAGAAAGCAAACCCTGGCATGGTGGTACACGCTTGCAATCCCATGTGGCACACACCTGCAATCCCAGCTGGTGCACACCTGCAATACCAGGTGGTGCACACCTGAAATCCCAGGTGGTGCACACTTGCAATTCCAGGTGGTGCACACTTGCAATCCCAGGTGGTATACAACTGCATCCCAGGTGGTGCACACCTGCAATCCCAGCTGCTCAGGAGGCTGAGGCAAGAGGATCATTGTAAGTGTGAGGCCACCCTCCATGTAGGGGATTCCAGGCCAGTCAAGGCTGCATGCTAAAACTCTGTCTCAAGATGAACAGGATGAACGAGGAGGAGACTACGTTGAAGAACGGAGGGAAACATTGGACTTGATGCACATGGAGCACCTGCTCTCCAAGTGAGAGGAAACTTGGACTTGGCTGCACAGCAGAAGCTAAGAGCAAGCTACCATTACCATTACCAGTCCCTTGGCCAACCCTGCTCTACAGTCCCGGCGTCTGTGGATGGGCTACCTTTGCCAGCAGAACTGAGGAAGAGACCAGCCAACAAACATTAGAAGGAAAATGGTCAGTATCCAGATGGCACCTTGTGGTATTTCCAGAAGAAAAAAGAAAGAAAGAAAGAAAGAAAGAAAGAAAGAAAGAAAGAAAGAAAGAAAGAAAGAAAGAGGGAGGGAGGAGGAAGGAAGGAAGGAAGGAAGGAAGGAAGGAAGGAAGGAAGGAAGAAGGAAGGAAGAAGGAAGGAAGGAAGAAGAGGTCTTCCAGATCCCTCATGGTCATAACTACCCTGAATGACTGGTAGGTGGCTAAATGCATGTGTGAAGCCAAGACTTCAACATCACCTAACTTAAATTTTTTTATACACAAGACAAATGATACTTCCACCGGTTTTTGGAGCCTGAAAAGTTCAGGAGCAGGGTAAATCCTGTCACCAAATCTTCAACTTGAATAGCAGGTGGAGACTTCAGTGAATACTTTCCCACTGAGGTATTCAGAAGCCAAAGTCCAACTAGTGGCTGTAATTTTCCAACCTGTTTCCAGACTCAGTAACTCTTTTAGAGATCCACAGTGTGGTGAAACTGCTCTTGGTAACAAGTAGTTACTAGAATAGATTCACATGCTTGCTCGAACCATCGGTTTAAAAAAAGTCCTCATTTTCTTTTAAATAATACAAAGTAACATATGACTTATCAAAACACAGACATAAAAGTGACTGTGTGTGTGTGTTTACTTTACAATACTGTACAAATGTTCCCATCCAAATATTTAGCTTTTCCACTTACAAGAAAGTACTCACTACCTATGTAAGAAACTCAACACTGTGCTATAAAATAGGCCTTGTGCTGGACGATTTTGCTCAACTGCAAGCTGATGCATGTGCTTTGGAATATCTAAGTTGGGAGAGGAGGAGCTCTAATCTTCTGCAGAGTGCCAAATATATCAAACACACCTTCCACTGAAGGAGTTGTCAGCTTTCTAAGGGCTATCGGGATGTAATCACATCGAATCTTGTAGAATGTGTAACTTTCCAGACAGTTTACCTTGTTGAGTGAGAGTGATCCCCGTGGCCTGTCGGACATATTTGCCAGCTCGGGCTGCCGCAGCAGGACACCACACCATGCCTGGCTTACACAACAGAAACACAAACCTTCACCTCTCCAGAAACTTCGAGCCTGAGATCAAGGTGCCAACAGGACTCGCCAGCGGTTGACTGCTACCTTCTGAAGTGTCCTCTTTGTGATCTTTCCTTTGACTTGCATGGGACAATGGAGAGGAGGGGAGGGACAGGCTGAGGATATTGCTTAGTGGCCCTGCATATCCAGAGTGTGTAAGACCACGAGTTCAATCCCAAGTACCACAAGGGGGAAAAATGAGACAGGAGGAGAGGCCACATGAGTGTTGGGGGCAACTCTTCAAACAATGGCACTAACCCTACTAGGTCAGGGCTCTGCCTATCAGGCTGTAGTCACTTTCTTACCACAGGTGTGTGTGTGTGTGTGTGTGTTGAGGAAACACACACTCAGTTGATAAGTGTTGGTATGTGACCTTGAGGAGACAGGCTCTGCAGGACTCAGTCTCCCTGTTTGTAAGCATCGTGTTCATTAGGTTGCGGTGGAGACTAAATTAAACAAGCCATATAAAGCATGTCAGAGTGGCGTCTGGCAAGCGGCTGATAAGTGTGAGTGATAAGTGTGAGTCTCTGCCGTCTGCGTCCCGTGACAGACGTCTTTCTATAGCTGTCTGATCCACCCGACACGGAAGCTGAAGAGGCTGTCAATGCTCCCCGTTGTGGGACTCCTTCAGTGGAAGGATCGAGAGCTATTGCCCGAGAGACTTAAGGCCTGAAGCAAAGTCCTGATTTGTTACTGACTTCGAGACCAGGACTCGTTGCTACACCTTACTTAAGCCTTTGCAAAAAAGATGGCACTAAGTGGCCTCCTCGGTTCTGAAGCTCTTAACAGAACGTCCAAAGCAGAGTCTCCCAGGAGAGCAGCTGAGCTCAGAGGCGTTCCAGTTTGGTTTCTGCCGCTGTTGGGAGGAAAGGATATGCTTGATGTACAAGTTACATCCATCGCCAGAGGAAACCAAGGTAGCAGGAGCTGAAGCAGAGGCCACAAAGAAGTGTTGTTTATCGGCTTGCTGAGCTGTCTTTGTTTTCCAGCCCAGGCCCAGCTACCCAGAGATGGTTGTCTACAGTGGTCTGGACCCTCCCACAAGCAGACTGCTCACAGGTCAGTATAGATTCCTCAGTTGAGGCGCTCTCTTGCAAGGTGTGCCCAGTTGACTGGTGAAGCTAACGATAATAGAAGGTGAGTTTAGTCAGCTGGCCCACTTCAGGTTCCTCGAGAGACCCCGTTTCAAACAGTGGGGAGAGGGATGAGGGAAGGCACCGATGCTAACACCTCTGGACTCTAAGTGCGCGTGTGTGCAAACTCTTACATGTGCGTCCACACATATATGTATGCATGTTATACAAACGTACACACAAAAATTATTTAAAGTTTTAAAATTTTTAATTAAATTATTTAAAGCATGAACAACTAATTCTGTGACCACTCGTCCAAGCTGCAGAACAATTTGGCTGCATGTCATCACACATTTCACGAAGAAGGGACGCCATGGGCCTGACAGACCAGGCCATGTGTCCTCTCTCCCAGTATTATCTTATCTAAGTGACTTTCCCAATGGGGACACGGTGAAATTATTTTTGTTTTTTTTTAAAAAACATGCTTAACTTGAAGTTAATTTAGAATTAAAAACATCTTTTGGGAAGTACCTAGACAACCCAATTCAGTTTGTTTTTCTGTCTGTGTCTGTGAGCATCCGTTCCTCCCACGTTGTAACAAGTCACTAGGTTCCAACACATGGTTGCAATCGGCTTCTTGAGCCGGTTAAGAGAGGCAAGATTAAAGCTGCAAACCAGGCAGGGGTGTAGTCCCATGGCTGCATAGTGTTTGCTTGGCATGTATGCATAAGGCCCTAGGTTTTGTACTTGAAATACACGCACATGCAGGCATGCACACACATATGCAAACACACACACACACACACACACATGCACGGGGGTGATAATAAATTACCAATTTCACACTAGTCTATAGCATGTGTGTTTTGCACACAAAGACTTTCAAAAGCTGAGAGGCTCCTCCTTGGTGTGTGCTGTCCCTGTCTCCAGCTTCCCTTCATTTTTGTAGGAATGAGCATCGGTCATAACCTCCCCTCCTACCACGAGTCTCAGGAAATGAGACAAGATACAGTTTTGAGCCATAGTTCATGAGAAAACTGGCAAGGGGGGTTTTAGAGATATAAAAGTCCTTAAGAAGCCCTGAAATACGGAAGGCGGTAGAATCCAGTTTTAAAAGAATTCCTGTGCTGAAGCCCACAGGGGAAGGACTCTTGGACAGAGGCAGGAGATGGGAGGGGCGCACAGGACACTGGGAACTGACGTACAGAGGAACCACTTTCAGATCTCTATGTGCAGAACTAGGTCCTGTGCACCGTGGTGCGTTCCCTCCTGAGGAACACCAAGAAGTCACGGAAATCTAACTGCATGGAAAAGATATCTTAACTGATACACAGCTTACCTCTGAGGAAACAGAGCTAGTAGGCTGAGCTGATCTGAGTGTATTCTCAAAGTATTCACACAATCAGCACACTCCGTCATGCGTGGTCCTCATCTTAAAGACTGAACAATTAACTATTGTGGGGGATCAATACACGGGCTAAGTGAGCAGCGGAATGCACTAACAAGTCACCGTGTGACAGTATCAGGACAAGCGTGCTTGTCACTCTTCTTGCTGTGACAGAACATCTGACAAGTTCACACACGCAAGGTTCTGGTTCATGGTCTGAGCGTGCAGCCCATCAAGGCGGGGACAGGGTGAAGGCAGGAGCTGGTCATATCGAGTCCCCTTCAGGAAGCAAAGAGAGCCAGATGAATGTGCCCTGCCCACTTCCTCCTGATCCCATCAGGGACCCATGGGATAGTGCCACCCACTTTAGGATGGGTCTTCCCACCTCAGTCTAGAAACTCCCTCCAAGGCACTTAGGACTGTCTGTTTCTAGATTCTAGATCCTGTGTGATGTTAGCCATCACACCAGAGGACTCCAGTTTTTAAAGCGTGCGACAGAATTCCTGAAACGTAGAGCAGTAACAGCACTTCACCAGAATGGAAAGCTTTTACTCTTTAGACAGAATGAAAATATAAACCAGACGCAGAGGAAATCTTAGCAAAACATCTTATAACAAAAGGCTTCCTTCTAGAGTCCGGGGGGACCCCCAGACTCAACAACTATTGAAGTAATTTGTGGGATGTTGGATTTGGCTACGAAGGGTCCTTCCCCCATCTCATACAAAAGGGCTTATGGCTCAGGCGCGGAGGTGGGAAAAAGGGGGCGCTAAGGCTGTGTGTGCAGGCAGGTCAGAGAAAGGCTTTGTGGGGTCAGTTTTCTCCTTCCACCTCGCTGAGTACAGAGATCCAACTCGGGTTGCCAGTATTAAGCAAATGCCTCTACCCCTCTGAGCCATCTTGCTGGCCCCGGATCACATTCAGTTTATCACGTGGAAGTTACACCTCGATGCGGCTGTTGTAACTGCGTGTCGTACACGCATGTATGACCTCGCCCACCTGCTCATCCGCCGTCTCCGTTTGCAGAACTGTGGCTTACTCGGTGTGACAAAGCCAGAGCCTGAGCCAGGCTTCACCTCAAGCTGAGCACACCTCATTAGCTGACGTGGTCTTTCAGAACCTCTCGGTTCTTGTTTTGTCTTTAAAAGTGAGCCGTGGTCAGGATTAAATGGCAGACACCCCCAGGAGAATACAGTGGGTTCTTGGAAAGTTTAGTCCACCACCCTTGTAGAAATGAAAGCATCCATACCTCCGGTCTCCGCGGTGGTGCTGCCTGTGTTTTTAGCTGAGGAAGCCAGCCTGCAGTCCAGAGGTGGGAAGGCAGAGCTGTGGAAACGCTGCGCGGCCTGCGGCCCCACGTGCTCTGCATTAGCGCGCCTGCCGCTGTTTGTTATTCTTCGTGTTACCCTCTTCCAGTTCTTGTGCGAAAGGTTTGGACACGTAACAACGTCTTCACCGCTCCACTCCGGGCCCCTTCCGCCGGGCTTCTGTCCCTTGTCTTCCTGTGGAAGTGTGTCAGCTCGATGCTATACCACCAAGCCCTGCCGAGGAGTGGGCGGGCCCAGCAGCACCCCCCACGCAGTCCGGTGAGAAGTGTCTGAAGCCTGGAGGCTGCAGAGGACCGGACAATGCTATCGAGCCATCTCCTTTAGGACCCAAGTATTGGATGTTGAAGTTAAGAAGAAAAACACACTAATGTAGAAGGGTAGGACTTTTTTGAAAGGGGGCTAGAGAGAGAGGGAGACCAGCAGTTAAGAGCAGTTACGGTGCTACCAAGGACCAGAACTTGGATCCCAGAACTCACATGGGGCAGTTCACAGATACCTGTAGCTTCAGCTCCAAGGGATTCAATGCTTGTTTCTTTCCTCCAAGGGAGCCACATTTTCCACACACTGCTCACGCGCACACGTAAACACACACACACACACACACACACACACACACACACACACACCACTACAAATTAAAATTGTAACCATTTAACATCACATGACTACAATATCATTGCATCATATTAACAACATTGGTTACACAGTGACAGCTGCTCACCCGCCTTTGCTGGACACAATTCTGTTTAAACTTTACAGGAAGTTTGTAGGTCAAGGACTTACAAGAAGGTCCACCTCTAAGTGACTCATGACTTGAAAGAATTGTATCGGTCCAAACAGCTGAGAGTCCAGATTTAATTCTAACATCCAGTGAATTCTGCTCAGATGCCCCCGGAAGCCCTCTCCTCCTTTCTGCTTTCTTGTGGCTTCTCTTTGGGTTGCTGGTATTCAGCACAGAAATTCCACACTTTCCTATGACTTCAAAACCTCCGCAGCTATGCTGGCGCTCACACCCTTATTCTAAGTCTTGAAGGGGAAGTCAGAAGTCCCAGAATTCGATTTCAGAGTGGTTCAAAATGGGTCGTGTGACCTTGCCTGAACTGGTCTCCGGTTGTGGGTGGAGGGGACAGTGAGAGAGATTGATTCTCTCAGGATGAAGGTGAGTGCAGCCCCACTTAGGAATGGTAGGTGGAGCTGCCCAACCACACCACTAACTTGGCTTTGCCTCTTTGTTGCTGTGATAAACACCAAGAACAAAAGCAACCTGCTTACAGGAAGTCGGGGCAGGAACCTGGAGGCAGGAGCTGAAGCAGAGGCCTTGGAGGGATGCTGCTCACTGGCTCACTCCCCATGACTTGCTCAACCTGCTTTCTCGTAGAACCCAGGACCACACCAAGCATAAGTATCAAGAATATGTTCATCCCTGAACTTAAGACTTTCCATCAGTTCTGCTTAGAGCTCACTGCCCAGGGCCTGTTGTGAGGAGCATCAAGCCCAGGGACGAGGGCATGTAATCAACAAGAGCTGGGACTGTAGAGAGCTGGAAGTCTGAGATCATAGCTAACGGCATCACTGCCTTCCAGATAACCAAATGTCCATCTTAAACAGACGTGCTCTCCCGATGGGGCCCTGGAACGTGCCCCTACAGAGCAGAGATGAGTACCGAGACTCAGACACCATCTGCACCGTGCTCCTTCCTCTTCGGGTAACCTTTCTGGAAGACGTCCCCAGAGGTGTGTCTCCTAGGTGACTCTAAATCCGGCCAGGAGAAGATGAACCATCCCACCAATCTCTTCAGGAGAAAGGCCACTGTGGAGATTCAACAGAGGAGAGAGACTGTCCACTGGCCTCGGCACCCGTCTTCCCAGGAGTGGTCCAAAGGGGGTTTGAAAGTCCCTGAGTGGTGGCAGTGAACAGTCACTTGCTTAGGGCTCATTTCTAAAGAGCTGTGAGAAAACTGACCTTCTGTTCTCTAGAGCAGAATTCGGAGTGGAGAGAGGGGCAACCATGTAAGACAGAGGCCGTGGATGACGTCACATTTATATGTGGATGGTGATCTGGAAGGAGACAAGCGTGCCAAGTAGGCCTTGCCACCTGCTTATAAAGATGAGGTGGCTGGAAAGACCAGAGTCTGAAGTACTTGGGGCTCTCAGTTTGATCCCTAGAGCCCACATTAACGACCCAGGCATGGTGCTGTGCGTTTTCTATCCCAGCCCAGAGGCAGGAGGACTGGTGAAACCCTGGGGCTCACTGGCCAGCCAGCCTAGCTAAATCAATCCGTGCCAGCGAGAGACCCTGCGTGCGTCTTTGTGAACACGCACACACACAAAGGATGGTGTCGGCCAAGCTCACAATGCACGGTGTTAGTTCTACCTCTAGACCCAATAGTCTCTGGGTGAGCACAGCAGGGCTCTGGCTTTGCCCATAAATGGCCACAGATTTGTGAGTGGCCTCTAACCCCGCCACCAGAGACAGGGCTGCCACAGAGGGACAATAAAGGCGAAGCCGCCTGCATTAATCAACGTGTAGGATTAGATGTGAATGGCTGAAGCCCTGCCAGCAATCTACAACCAGGGCAGCTGACTGGGGAGAATCTGAGGGTTTCCAGGAAGCTTATCTGAAGAAAGACTGTGTAGGTTAGACAGTGCACTTCAGCTCACAGAACCCAGCGAAACCACAGAACAGAGCAACAGGTCGCAACCCACACGCTCCAGAAGGCGTGAGTGGGGGCAGAGAGCAGACCTCTTACTTTGCTGGCTCATAGTTGAGTGGTCTGCGCATCGGCCCGGTGTAGTCAGTGTCTGTAAGAATGGACACAGGTTTTTCCCTTTCTGGACGCACACTCATTGACATTAAGGGGTGGCTGTGTGTTTCCCCAGCCCTGGGCTCTGGGTCGGCCTTCAAGCTTGCTCTGATTAACAAAAATGTAGAAATGACAGAGCATAGGACCCCAACCTAGGCCTCGGGATGCTGTGCGTTCTCATGGTGACAAGCTTAGGCTGTCATCTGTATGGATCGTGCCGGGCAGGGATAAAATATCATTGTTCCAGAGGAGCCAAGACTCAGCTTTTGCCTTGTCTGTTTATGGTCACCTAGCACCTGCCACATTCTGGAGCTCTCTGCTGACCAAGGCTTGCTTACGGGTGTAGTGAGAGCTAAAGAAAAGGGGACAGGAAAACACCCGGTATAAAGGGCAGGCCATCTTATCAGCTGTTTTCAAGGCAAGAACTCTTTCTCTTGGCATACCTGCCCTTCATATCCACACTGCGTAAAAGCTGAGAAGTTATAGCACACCCACTGTTCCTAAACTGAGATTCCAAATGCACGCTATCACGGACCCGGGTGTTTTCTGACCCTTGAGCATTTTTTCACTGAAGCTCCATCCTTGCCGTTTTTCAGTCAACTCCAGTTTAAACTTTCTGCACAGATTAAATATGGCTAAAAGGGAATTCTGCATCCTCGGGAGGTCTCCACAGGCCTGTGTGGAACGTTCAGGAAAGGCTGATTAGGAAAGGCACGCCTTTCCTTTTTCCTAAGAGAGCAGCGCCCTCTGTGGGTGCTCAGATGCAATTACAGCGCTGTCCCTGAAAACAGGCAAACTTGCGTGTGAATTCAGAAGTTGAGGTCCTCTCACTCCTCAGTGAGAAAGTGGAACAGTGGGCCATACCATCTTGGAGGTCACAGACCTGAGCTAGCACAGGAAGGGCTGTGTGACATGTTTTAGGGACCCCAGTGAGCCTCCCATCCATGTCTGCGTCTCTGTCTCTCCTCTGCCTTCCTTGCTGTCACATCAGTGATCACAGCTGTTGGGGGGGGGGGAGGGCTGAAGGAGAGCTCACGGTTGACAATGTAGAGACTGTCTCAGAATTAAGAAAGGGGATGACTAGGAATATAGTTTGTGGCCCTTATGCTGGTGTACGTGAGGCCTTGGGTCCAATCTCCAGAACAACCAGAACAAAGCAGGTGGTTGAAGGTAAATGTGCCAAATTAATAGAGTAGGGTGGCGGTAGCCCGTCCCTTTGTGGGTATGGGATTTTTGGAGGAACATTACTTTCTTCTGTAAGGAATCTTGATTTCTGGTCTAACTCCGTGCTAACCCGGTTTCCCTCAGTTTCACCCTCATTGCCCGTCACACCTGTTTGTACATCTTGACACCGTTTTGGTAACTCATACTTTTAGAAACATATACATTTCCCCAGAGATTTTTGGTTTGAGGAATAGAAGATGTGTCAAGTTTTTTCTCTGTCATCCTTTGGATTTCCCTGGTCTCTGTTTTCCATTTCCTCTCTAAGCATACCATGTCTTCTTTCACTTTTGGTTTGACTAAAGTTTGCCAGTCTCCTTCATCTCCTCCAAAAGTCCAAGTATAGTTATTTTCCTTGTTCCATTCCCTCGTTCTCCACGCATCCACTTCTTCCTGCTTCGTTCTAGTCCTTCTCCGGCTAATCTGGGCTTTCCTTGCTTTTAGTTTTCAAAAGCCAGGAATCCACTGTTGCATTACTATTCCCTTGCACTCTTTCTCAACTGTTTTCTCTTGTTACTCGACGTCTGGCTTTGCTATGTAGCCCCAGACAGCCCAGAACTATGTATCCTGGGCTGGTCTTGAACTCAGCGAAGCTTCTGCATGATTCTGCCTCTTGGGGCTTTCGGCAGGTGACGTCACGCCAGCTCTCTGACCATTGTGTATCCACAACAGGGCTCTTACGTCCCACCATTGCCTCGGCTGCAGTCCACATTCATTCCATCCCGGGAATTTCCTCAGTGACCTAGTGAATTTTCAGGAGAGCGTGACGGCTTCAGCCGCCCCCACAGCTTCCCTCACTCCGGTTTGCTGCATTTCCCACCCATTTCCTGCTGAAGTGCAATAACCGCTTCGCTTTATCCTCGCTGTCTGAATCTCCTTTTAGGTCAATGGTAATTTTTACCTTGGGATTTTTTTTTAAAGGAATGGGGATTTGTTTAGTTTTTATGTGCATTGCTGTTTTGCCCGAACGTATGTCTGTGGGAGGGTGAGATCCCCTGAAACTGAAGCTGCAGACAATGGTGAGCTACCGTGTGGGAATCAAGCTCGGGTCGTCTGGCAGGGTAGGCAGTGGTTCTAACTGCTAAACAAAGAAAGATGCACAGAACAAGTGGGGATTTGGGACATAAAGAATATCCAAAACTTTAAAACCCACAGATGCATTCAGCAACTGACCCTTTAAGATACAGACTTTAAGAAATAGACTTATAGAGAGAGTGACAGAAATAATTCTGAACATGAGAAAACATGGGCAGCCCATAACTACCTCTAACTCCTGCTCCTGGGCATCTGATGCCCTCTTCTGGTCTCTGTAGACCTACACTCATGTGCACTAGCACCACCCGCACATAAATATAATTAGCAATAAAATATAAGAGGCTAGACACACCCCAAACAGGAAAAAGAAAGGCTGGATGGCGCTGTGCTTTGGAGTTACAGTTTTCACGAGGTTCGGCTAAAGTAACAAAGCCTCTGGGGGTTTGCAACAATCAAGCTGTTGCTTCTCTCTCTTTCCCTGACCTACCTTATTCCTTTCTCGGAGACCAAGGGTGACTGGGATGTGGCTGACGGTAACCCCACTCTAAAAGGAGACAGCCACAGCAAGTTCTGGAGTGGGAACATACAGAACAGGTGAAGAAGTGGGAGCGACACACCCATCTGCCACAAACCCTGCAATAGCAGCCAGAGGCATGTCCCCCTCAGCTGTCCTCTCACCTGCACCACATGGCAACCTGAGAGCCTTGTCCCATGGCTGCATCCGATGTCCTATCCAGACCTCACCATCCACAACACAGACTTACGAATTTAAAGAGAGACACACAGAGGCGGAGGAATGGGAGCAGAGCAGGAACACGGTAAGAGCATTCCTTGTTTAATAGCAGACGCCTTCCTCCTGTAGCAGGGAAAACTTTCATCATCTATGTGAATGTGTGTACACAGATGCTCTGTGTGTGGGACCAACAGAGGCCAGAGGGGATGCTGTTTCCCCTGAGCTGGAGTTAACAGGTGTCTAGCATCTCTCCAGCCCCATCAACTGAAAAATGATGGGACGAGGCTGGATGGCACCTGTCCCTTACCCGTTGTCCTCACCACTACTGCCGTGGTGTGTGCTTTAGATGCTTGTTTTAAGTCCCCTCTGGTGATGCCACTGGAAGGTGATGGTCCAAGGGGACACAGACTTAGGATGTCCATCCGGGTATCAGTCCTACAACGCCAGACCCAGGGTACCAGACAAGGCTGGCACCAAGTGACTTGAAGTGTCCTCACTTGTTGGGGTGCTTTTCCAAGTGTTCTCATGCCATTGACAAGTTCATCGTGGTGTACTTAATGCAAGTACTAAGTGTGACCTAGTCGGAGCTGAGAAATGCTTACACGGTGGCAAGGCCTTTGAATAAACTGGCACATGGTGGAAGACAGAGTCAAATCAGTTTTAATGACTTTTCAATACAGACTCACAAATGGGCGCATGCACAGGCAGGGTTTTGAAAGGGGGAAGACAGAAAAAAACAAAACTACCCTTAGCAGAGGGTTTGCCTGGCATTTGTGAAGGCCTGGGCTTAAACAAGGAAAGGCTACGGAGCTTGTGAGATGGCTCAGTGGGTAGAGTTACTACCTGAAGGCCCGCTGCCCTGAGATTATCCCTGAAACCACACGAAGGTTGCAAGGAAAGAACAGGCTCCACAGAGCTGCGTTGTGATCTCCACACATGAGCCATGACACACAACCATGATGGTGATACACAAACACGCATATGGTAACGTCACAAACTGCTTAAAGGGGCTAACATGTACACACCATGAAACCAACACAGTGTTCCCAGCCTTTCATTTAGGAACGCCAAGTTCAATCATTTCTAGCAGTAGGTAATACCACGGCTGTTCTCTACCAAGTTCTACATGTACCCACACAAACAAAGTGGGTAAAGGCTGTGCCAAGGTGTCAACCCAATGACTCCTCACAACTTGTGCCTAGAAGAGCCGCTTTCTTGGCAGCAGGGTTTTTGACCGCAGTTTTAAGGACAGCCGGCCTCTGGCCAGGTCTGGACTGGACACTGAGATCATAGCTCGTTCTGTGGTCTGGAGCCGACCTGCAGCCATTATAAACGTTCGCTTCTCAAGCATCAGAGAACAAAGCCCTGAGCTGACAGCTGTCATGTCAACATGTCACTCCCAACTTCCCACCGGGGTAAGCAGGCTGAGACAATGATACCACTGCTCATCCAGAATGTGTGCCACTAGGAAAAGCCATCAATCTCTGCTTCCTTGTTAACTGTTATTCCTCTCTTGACTCCATGCTTAGAGCCTAGCTTGACTGGCTTCTCATGAGCTGGCAAACTATACCTTAGAACTAAAATCCAGTTAAAAAATTTTTTTAAGATTTCTTTTTTTATGTATGAATGTTTTGTTTACTTGTATGTATGTGTGTGCACCATGTGTGTGTCTGGTGCCAATGGAGGTCAGAGGAGGATGTTGGACCCTCTGGAACTAGAATTACAACTGGTGTAAGCCAGTAAGTGGGTATTAGAACTGAACCAATGTCCTCTGCAAGAATAGCAAGAACTCTTAACTGATGAGATAGCCCTCCTGACACCTTCTTTGGAAATGACATTTAAAACCGTATTTGTAGGACGTGACAGTACAATTGCAGTTTCTCACAAAGCCTGGGGCTGTAAGCACAAGACTTGCACAAGACGAAGCCTGTTGTAGTGAACATCCTGCGCCAGTAGAGCCACAAGCACTGCGGGCATCTTTCTCTCAGTGGCTCCACACTGCCCCCAAGTACCTGCAGACCTTGGATTCCTTTGACCCAGATGGTCTGATACACCCACCCGGCTGCTTCTGACCCGGCTGATTCTCTACCAGCCCAGAACTTAGCTCACATTCCCCACAGCCCGGTAAAAACATCACTCGACAATCAATAACTTAGTAAACAGATTTATATGTTATGTTCTCAATTCACAATCCATCTATACAATAAACTTACAACCAGTTGACAAAGATATAAACCGCCCACCTACATAAGACAAACTGACCTGTAGAAATCCATCCCTTAGAAAGTATACTCAGAGCCATATGGATGGAGATGGGTCTTCTTTGTCTTCCATCTCGAATCTCCCGCTTTCTCCTTCTCTCCTGCCTTACCAAAACTTTGTCCCCGCCCCACCCTCTACTGTCCAATCGTGTATCACCTTGACATCAACCCACCAAGACCCCAGTGTGGATGGAGGGGCCCATGAAGTTCCATTTATGAAGAGTTACTGACAGTTGATGGCTACTGGGAAAGGAGTCAGTTTCCTTCAGGGATGTGGGTCCTGAGAGGCTGCCCATGCTCCAGAAGACGGTCCCACATCCATGTACATGCAGACAGCATGGATGAACTAAGTGGGTATTAAATTGATAACTTTAAAAAGAGAGCAAATGAAGCTGGGAGGGATGGGAAGGTGGATAGCATCCAAACACATTTATGTATGTGGACAAACATTAAATGTTTAACGTAAATGCGTTTTATTGAAACACTATGTTCACTCATTTAAGAATTGTCTACAGTTGTTTCTGACAACAAAAAGTGTTACAAGGTTGCAACATAAAAGCACATGGGTTCTAGGACCAAATATGCTCACTAACTGACCCCGCTCTCTGACATCTGGGTGTCTGCATAAAAGGGTTACGGAGAAATTACAAGAGGTCATGGGGGAGCACTAAGAGGCCAACACTGCTACCCTGGAAAGAGGCATAAAAGACAAGAAGGTAGCTACTGTCTGGAGCCCTTCAGTGGACACAGTTTTGCCAACTTAAGTAACATGGGTGGGAGTGGCTTCTCTCTACAGAATAGGGAGCAAGTCAGTTGTAGGGTGTGAGTGGTCCCTCCCCACAGTGCAGGAAGCCCCAGCAAGCTAGCAGGCTGGCTGGATAACCGGTGCTCCACCCCGGGTCTGAGAACCATGTTCCCCAGGACATGAGGAACTTACGAACTCTTCTGAGCAGTTCCCACAGCTTCATGTCCACAAACTTCTCTCTCATTAAGCTTAAGAACAATCAGTGACCCCCAGTGCAGAAACCCTCCGATGACACACAGGAGGGGAGGAGCGTCCATGTCCTCCTTGATCACTCATGTAGGTTTGAACATACACACAGCCCTCACTACATTCACCCTCCTGAGCTGATGCCTGATCGTCCTGAAGTGACTTCAACTTAAAAGAAGCACAGTGAACACCATTGTATAGGAAATAAAACTTTATTTATCTGATCCTCTGAGATGACATGGCCAACAGTCACAGAGCAGCAGACATAGGACTGTGCACTATTTACAATTTACAGTAGTATTTTTTCCTCTGAAAAATAATATAAGTACAAAAGCTAGGTAAACATGAGGTACTGCCATCTGGGACTGATTATAGCCTTTAGCAAATATTCAAAAAATCAATCTGTGAAACAGTCAATTAAATTCTCTAATTTATCAGAAAAAAATTCACTAAGTTTCACCTCAAAATGTATTGCACAAATCTTTAAGAAGAAAAAGAAACCACCCTAAAATAAATAAGGAAGATGGACAGTTCTTCAAAGAGAGGGAGAAGAACACAAGAAAGAGACACTGAACAGCCAAGGCGGGTGGGGGCCAGTCAGAACAGCCTTTAAACCACAGAAAACTTCCCAAGAAAAAACCGAATAAAAAAGAAAAAAAACTGTCACCATTTCTCCACCAAGAATGTCTGCTTCAAAGCAATATATGTGTGGCCAGGGCACCAGCTGTCTTCCAGATACACGAATGGCCAGCAATGACAATGCTATTCTCCAAAAACACCACAGGGGGACAGCTTCCCAGGTAGCAGCTGCCCAGCCTCACTCTCCCTATTTCTTCAGGATGAGGTTCGGAGCCATGACTGGAAAAAAAAAAAAAAAGGAAGAAAACTAGGATGAAATAAGAAAACAAGCAAGCAAGTTCCTACAGCCAACTTTTATGAGATTTGTTTTGTTTCTTCAAGAAAAGTAAATTAATACTCTAGGAATGACAGTAAAAAAAAAAAAAGTAAAAGCATTTAAAATACATATTCCTATTAGAATATTCTAGAAAGTACTGTTAGAGGGATTTAAACGGATTGGCAGCAATGGCAGAAGACAGTGCTGCTGAGCCCTGAGAGGAGCCAAGGCCCAGCCGGTGCTGTGTGGCACTCCCACCAGCACAGCTCTTCAGTCAGGGCTTACTGAGGAGGTGGCCCTGCTCGGTTGAGGGAAATGTTAAGGTATTCTGAGTATTTACTTACAAAGCTCAACAACCACACCAGAGAGATGGAAAACAGAAAAACCTTCCAAGAAGGTTGCTTCTTTTCAATTATTATTTTGAAACTGTGGCTGGAACACATTTAAGAAACAATAGCTCAACAAAGCAGCACAAACCAGTGCTATGAAAAACAAAAGAACTAGGGCTGGAGAGATGGCTCAGCGGTTAAGAGCACTGACTGCTCTTCCAGAGGTACTGAGTTCAAATCCCAGTCCAGCAACCACATGGTGGCTCACAACCATCTGTAATGGGATCCGATGCCCTCTGCTGGTGTGTCTGAAGATAACTATAATGTATTCATATACGTAAAGTAAATAAAGGTTTAAAAAAGAAAGAAAAGGACCAGGGGACAGTGTGTTCTTTGTGGAGCCTGAGGTCTTAAATAGCATCACAGACAGTATCAGATGACATTAAGTACTATCTGACTGGTGAGGTGGCTGAGAATGGTAGTCCTGCTGTGCGGGGTAAACCGTCTTAAGATGCATTATCTACTCATGTGTGCATAGTCAAATGCTTGCTGTAAACATGATGCTTACAGGTAACTGCCAGATGTTCCACAATGAGGAAATACATGGAGAGAAACCAGGAGAACAGGCAGACATGGGCATTCACTCAGTTATTTTTGCAAAGCTTAGGTTTCGAACCAGAAGTTGAATGGACAGGCGATCAATCAGCAGAAATGCCGAGGCAGGTGTTTCCGTGTAGAACAGCTGCTCCCTGAAGCACTAAAAGTGGGATACAGCACTTGCAGGACTCATGGGTAGATATCAGACTTACTGCTTGTCAGGGCTCATATGCTTATTATCAAAGCAAACTAATAAACCATGCTCTACACCACCAGCCCCCTTAAAGGAGACAGGAGCGACTCAGCTCTAGATAACCTTGCAAGCAAATTAAATGATAAGCTATGAAAATCAAAAGGACACTTAATGCAGGCACTTTTTAAAAGGCAAACATTTTAAAAGAACAGAGGCACCGGAGAGATGGTCTACTGCTTAAGAGCACTGGCCACTCTTGCAGAGGATCTGAGTTCAGGTCCCAACACCCACATGGTAACTCACAGCCCCCTGTAACTCCAGTCCCAGGGGTCTGACACCTCTTCTCTGTGGTGAACATACATGTAGACAAAGACAGACACATAAGAATAAGTAAATCTTTTTAAAATAAAATGAACATTTTTAAAAGATCCATCTCAGCCTTAACATTCTTCCTCCTGCTCCATTTGCTCATGCCGAAACAAACCGTCATTATCATCAAGTATAATCAGATGTTAGTCACTGAGAGCCAACTTATTTGTGATTCGTGAAAATTACAGTAAGTTTAAGGTACACGTGTACCCCAAATGTTTAAGGCAATGTTAAATTAAGCTAATGACAAAAACTACTGTGTGAGGCTGGGCATCCTTAAATGCTGAGGACCAGTAAATGATGAGAAACACTTTAGACAATTACATTTCACTGTATTAAAATGCTCATCAGAGACAGCCATATTCAATTAAACTAGGCTGCTGAGGCGCACACACAGAACACGCATGCTGTCTTGCAGTGAGATGTGTGATCATGAGATGCAATAAAACTGCGTTTATTTTTAATCAACTTTATTAGTTTTCTTTTTTTCAACCTAGCATTCTCATTAGGCTTTGCAGCAACCTGGGCTGTCTTCACTTGACTCTGAGGCACAGCACAGCTCGTCCTCACTGGCATCCACAGTCAGCCTTCATCTCTGCATCAGCATCTCTAGTGATTTCCAAGACCACTGTTGGTGGCCGTTAGTCAGTGTATCAGTCTACTTCACAGAACCAACAGGAAGCAACCCCATTAACCCAAAGTCATAATCATGTCCACTGAAAAGGACAATCCCAGCAAAATGATTGATGCATACAGTATACGTGATCTCTGTACCAAAGATACAAACATGACTGTCCACTCACCACATGCTTACTAAGCACAGACTGACGGTTATCAGAAGATGCCACTGCGAGGTGAGGTGAACTACAAAGCCAAGAGGAAAAGCTTATTGGGTTAGTTTTCAGACAAATAGTGCAGAGGTTACACTGTGTATACAAAGTGGGCAGAATTACAGACGATCCCTAAGTTCACTTCAAATTCAGGGTCATCGAGCAAAGTGTAGGAATGTGTGATGCTTCCCCTTCCTAGATGTTTACTTTCCACTTTCATTTAAAGGTCTAAATGCTGAACCGTGCACTTCATGCTAAGGGTACATTTAACTGCCAAGTAAACCAGAGGGGGGTATATTATAAAGTGATTTTTGGTATAATTCCATTACCAGCTACATTTGATTTAAATAATTTCGGCTTACCCCACGAATTTTTAAAAGTCTATGAATTTGAAATTCATATATACAATACACCTGTATACTGAGTTCTCATTCTGAAAAGGTGTCAATTTCATCACTGAATAATTCCCTCATAATTCAACAAACTGTCAGAGTAGCTGCAGGAATGATGTACCACGCTGCACTTCTAATGCAAAGGAACTTGACGTCAGATTGTTTGACTGCAGCAAACTCCTTAAATAACTCCCATGCCCTGACTTCAGGTGACCAGCAGCCACTGTCACTCACTAGCACCATGGTTTTCTTGGAAATGGCAGTATGACAAAGGCTGTTAACCAGAGCTGAGTTTATTTCTGGATGGAGTGATATGTGCGTGCGTGCTTGCATGCGTGTGTGTGTGTGTGTGTGTGTGTGTATGTGTGTGTACAAGTGTACACACACAATGAAGTTAGTGAAAAGGAGCAAAATGAAAACACAAACTAGAAAAATGTCACTCAATACACATAGCACAGTAAGGTTAGTATTTAGCAGGAGACTCTCCAGAAGCACACAGGACATAGGGATGCAGACATCCTGTGTCTGTGCTTTGAAAGTTAAAAACCAGTAAGAATCTAGTGGGACTATTCTATGTTTTCTGTTGAGAGAGTATCCCACTTTGTGACCCACAACCGTGAACTGGGATTCTTCTGCCTCACCTCTTAAGTGCTGGGATAACGGGCATGTCCCCGCCCACCACACAGTAATAGAGAGGATCTTGGCATGCGACAAATAGTCTAATGTTGACGATTATAGAAGATTTTTAAAGTAATTTTTCTGAATTGTTTGTGACATTTTAGAAAGGGACCTGTTATGTCTTACTCTAACAGTGACAGTCAAAACCACTCTGTCAATTAAAAACACGTTTACATATGCATTGTTTTCGTTCAGCATCGTTCATATTTGCACTTGTTTCCCAAGCCCACCTGGCACACATCTTATCACATGCCGGGATTTGAAGGCTCCTGGGGGGGCGGAAGCCTTCATTAAAATGCTACAAACTGCTGACGATTTATTGACTTAGGGGAAACGAGAGACCGACAAAATCAGCATAGTCAGGCAAGGACTAGTGCAAATTACACATGAGGTTGGGGACACGGCCCAGTGGCCAGGGCTCCAGCATGCATAAGGCTCTGGGCTTCAGTCTCCAGCACTACAAAGCACAGGAGCCACAGACGAGACAGAGGACGAGTGTGAAAGCTGAGCAGTGAAGAGTGAACAAGGAAAACAAGCCCTGCCTGGGCAGTCACTGGGGACAGACATGTGGGGACAGACATGTGGGGATGTTTCTGGGCTCTGTGGCACTTCAATGAGAAAGTGCGCTTTTAGGAACAGTTAGGAACAGACTTCTCTGTAACAAAAGACTCTCTTGATTACTACTTCAGCCAATCGCAATATATTTTGTAAATAAAATTCTCTTAGTTACAGAAAAGGGTCCTGAGTCACTGTATAAATATCAAGACTCTCTTTAGACTAATAAAAAAGATAATTTGATTAATTTTCAACTTCTAGGGTCTCCCTACGTCATGTTCATGCATTACTTCCCATTCCCTGCACGTTTCTACATCTGAATGGTCTGCAGGCCTGTCTGTCATTCCCTGAGTAAATCCAAGTTACCACTTATCCCTAAAGTAAAGCTTCCCTGCTCTTCAAAGCTTCAAACCTCCTACATTCCCTGTAATAACTACAGAAGCAGAGGTTCATGACATGAGGCTTTGTTTAAAGACTGTGCAGGTCGGCCTCAGGGGCAAAGGATGGTCAACTGAAAACCCAGCGTCCACTTCATCCCTTGCTAGGAAGAATGGTGCTTTACTCAAGGATCAGGGATCCAATGTGCTCTGGCAGTTTTCCTTTAAGTGTGCTGACTGTCTGGTCTTCTGAAGAGTTTGCCTTGTTTGGACATGGCTCACTATCTGCCTCTATCTGCTGCGCCATCCTTGGCTCAAATGCCCACTGAATTCTTTGGAATCAATGCAAATGGAAACACAGCAGAAGGGACCCTGTGCTGTTTAGATGCAAAGAGACAAAAGTCTTCTCCCTGGGACTCTTACCACAAATATGGCATCAACTACACTAAGAACTCTCTCCGTAGACAGTCCCCATCAAATCCACCTGGGATTAAATGTTCTCACTGTCCGTCCACTGCCACTGTTCAGTTGTGGTACAAACGACATTCAGTAAGTTTCAATTGTGTTTACAAAGAGAAAAAGGCTCTAAAAATGAGGCAGAATATAAACTGTAAGAAAGCTGCCTCCCCATAACTGCCTTCTGAAACTTACCATTAGCCGAGCATCTTCTCTTTCCAAAATTTTCTGAGCCTGATCATCAGGGAATTTCAGGACAGTGGTTATGACCTTGGCCATGGTCTAGAAACAACAGGAAAGAGATCATTAGCACAGGCTGAGGCAGAGAAGTCTCACGGCATTCTGACATGTTCTGGAGGATTCCTTAGTGCTCTCAATGGAAGCCACAAACAAAGAAGTATGATGTGAAGGTGTCAGTCAAGGAGGTACAGACCAGCACTAGCATCTCAATTTAAGACGGCTCCTTACAAGGTTTACCTTTGAATTACTTCAGATAACGTATTTCCAATAGCGTGAAGCTGTATAAAGATCTAGCTGTTGATCTTTTGTCTTATTAAGATGAAACTTCATCACAAATTCGTCTGAGAGGACCTTATATTTGCAGTAACCTCTAGAATGCATTGCCAAAACAGATGCTCTAAGCAACCAGGATTAGAGGCCCCCGGGTTCAGCTCTAACTAAATCACATCATATGTCTCATAGACATGGGCTACTGCATGGACATGAACATGCTTGGTAGTTACGTCTCAAGACATGCAGCACATTAGCCTAATAGAAATTACATAGTAAAGGAACACAGATGTTTTGTTTGGTAGAACACATGATGAATCAAAACATTACACATGGGAGTTTGCAAAACAAGATCATAAACTGTGCAGATCAGAATAAATATACCGTCAAGACTGTCACCCCAAAAGCTCCTGGAAAATTCTCCTCAAAGGTTGAAAACTCCCTATTGTGTATCAAGATGAGATGTTGTTAGGAAGACAGAGAGGAGAGAAGATGTCACTTATGAAATGAGAAGGAGAATGAGCTCAGTGCTTACATCTCAGGTCAGGTGGTACTCTCTCCTGGGGACTCCTACAGTGCATGGTAGAGCATCCCAGAAGAGGGAACCAGTGCCCATGGCTACATGAACTCTGTGTGTAGGCCTGTGTGTTTGGTAGCAGCAGTGGGGTTCTGGGAAAAGTTGTAGGAAAAAAATCAGCACAATATTATCAACCCAAAAATTTGGAACTATATTTATATTACTAGGAAAAAATTCATTATTAACAAAAAGGAAGAAACTAACATTTTAAAATTCCTATTACCAGTAGAGAGTCGAGGCAGAACAGTGCATATTCCTAATAACAGCTCAACTGAGGCTGTTTTAAACTGCAAACCCCATATACAATGACTTTAGTTTCAGACATCTTTCTTGTCTTTGGCTTTGCTATTTTAATTGCTTAAAAAGTATTCTTAAAATGCCATTTAAAACAACCAAATTCTTGGAGGATCCCAAAGGCATCAACAATACCTCACTTAACTTATATTAACTAGACAGAACACACACTAGTGTTGTTAAAGTTGAATCCAGAGATCAGATATATGTGTCATGAACTGGCAAAAAGAAGTAAGAAGTAGAAACTATTTCAGTATTTTCTTTTTACACAGAGAGGACTTCTTGTGTGTTATTAATAAAGATTCCCCTCCAGGTACCAAAAATCTAAAATTCAAAGATTCGGTTATATGGAACATATCCTCAATTTCAGTATCATACAATCAAAGCTTTCATTCTGAAACCGCATGTGCATGGTCAAACACGTTTATAACAACAAAACCGTGAACTGTGTGAGTAGTAGTCTCTTCCCACTTATAGACAACACTAAAAGGAAAACTCAGCCCTAAGCTCATCAGCTACCCGGAATCCAAAGCTGACAACCAATAAGACCTCCAGTTTGCCAGAAGCCCAGGTTCTTGCTACACTTTGGAAAGAAATCAGACTGTCTACTCTCCAAACCACATCTTCAAGCCCTAGTTAGTTAGTAAGCAAAAGGTCAAATGAGCCACCTGATTTATAGCAGGTTCCTCAGGGGAATGCCTCCTCAATGACACAGAGCAAAAGGAATGGCAGACTGTATTTCAGTCTCAATGAGAGTAGAAGAGGAAGGAAGCAGGGCTGAAGAACTCTAACGGTAAGAACGTGCACAGAATGCAGCATTCTCCAAGCACCTGCCTCATAAAGGATGCTGCAGCAAAAGCAGGTGAACAAAGCAGGTGGGATGGCGAGAAGGAGGATGCCGAGTCCTCCGCAGGCGGCTCACCACTTCTGAGTTCTTTGTTAAAGCAAACCAGCTCTATTCCTGTTGGAACTTTCAGAACGATCTTCTCCATGACACATACACAGGTAAAATCCTGAAAGTACTTCAGTTCCTCTAACCTTTAAGACTGTGTGGTCCTCGTTGGGAACACTGGCACCTGACAGATACTGTGTTCAGCTGGGACACTGACTATGTGGGACTCAGGGAGCTCACACATGGTTTTCTTGGCCTTCACTCTGCATGAGTGCTGAGTACTGCCTATCAAAACATACATCTTCCCTGGCTTAGAGCCCGGTCTACTTTGACCCTCCACAAGTGAAGTGTCTAAATCCTTACCCTTCACTCTGCTCCACAGCCTGCTTAATGAAGAACTAGGCACAGTTCAATTCTAGAGTTAGCAACAGTACTGGCTTCTAAATCACTATCTACCATGATGGTCCATATAGCAATTACTGATTAAGTACCAGTTTCAATGTTTACATGTGAAATGTGATGAAGACTCACAGACTGTTCATCATTAGCCAGAAAATCACAACAAACGCAAAGGTGGATGAGGGGCTGTGTCGCCCAGGCTGCTGAACAGCACTTTCAGCGGCCTCCCAAGTTGTAACCTGAAGTGAACCGAAGGCTCACTTACATTTGGCTTGCGCTACGTGTCTCTTCCAGAGGCTAAAACTTGGAAACCATGTTTCACAAACACTATACTTCCCAGGAGCAACAGGCAACAGCAAGCATGTTAGACTCAGGAAGGCCACAATCTGTTAGCCACAACACTTGAACCACAACGTTAGAGTCTAAAGTGTCTACAGTCCTGAGGGGAGACTCAAAGCTCAGCCTTCCTTTACCTACTCACATGCACAAAATATTACCCATCTGCCAGGCTGCATGTCCAGGCTGCTGCATTAGCCCCCGTGAGAACGAGTCTGAGCAAAGAGCCGCTCAGGACCTCTGCTTTACCTGAAAAAAGCCCTGGACCACATGAGCTAACACACCCCTCTCTGTGACACCAGCTCAGGATCACATTGCTTTAACATACTTTTTACTTGAAAGGGTCTGATGGTCAGGATGGTGGTACTTGCCTAGAATCCCAGCTTCTGTGAGACAAAGCAGGCCATCACACAGCAAGACGTTGCCTTAAAAGTTCAAAACCAAAACCAAGGGGTGGGGGTTGGGGAACCACCTCCCTAAACTCGTTTGATGTAAATAAAACTTAATTTCTATATATACTAAGAACTCAAATGGCCTCTGGCTCCTGGTGCTTCTCTGTGTGGCACACAAAGCTGTAATACTGTCTTTAGGTCTTTATGCCCTTGCTCTTTTGGTTTAATATATATTTGGATATATCCCAAATCACTGTCTAAACTGGACTGGCATCTCTATGATTCACAGAGAGAGGCCATTATCCCATTCACAGTCATGATACAGACAATGTAAATCCCATGAGTCTACAAGTGTCAAAAGCAGAAACTGACTGTAATGAAAACTTATAGATAAAAAGTTCATGAAATGCCCTAACTATATTCAATTCCATTCAAGATATATTTACCAAATGTCTGATTTAAGTTTTAGAATAAACAACAAACAATCAAACTATAGATGTATATAGCAAGGCAAGACTGTATCAAGAGCCTTATGTGGGAGCTATGTTCTAGAGAACAAATTGACTAACAATTCCTACTTGCATGGTGTGGAAATTTAAACATGATCAATAACCAACATATATAGAAATGACTTGTAACAGATTAAATTATCTCTGGATGTTCCTTAGCAGTCACTGTCATGAAGATATAATGGTGATTCACAGTTCTATCTACAGGGTCCTAAAACCTCCTTAAAATACAATTGCTTCTCCTACTTTTAGGGTCTAAAGTCACACAAGCATACACCACACATGCACAGAATTCATTTTTGTGAACACTGTCTGCTCATACAATCTACTGGTGCACATGTTATCAATGTGAGTGTTAAAAGGAATCTCATTAAAAGTCACCAGGAAGGCTCTGTACCTTGGTTTCTCGACCCATCATATATTCAAACAGCACTTTTCGCAAATATTCAAACTCAGTAGGTTCTCCAAAGAGTGAGACCTCGGTGTGGTACAAATTGCCACCTGTCAAAAAAGACAAAACCAAATTACAAAAGGAAACCTAAATAACATCACTCAGTAAACAGACGAATCAGGAAACAAGGGAACAGAAAGAGGATTGTGTCCCACCAACTGCACTGAGCTGTGCACAGACTCACACTATGAACATCACAACTACTATAGTAGAAGCAAAAATAAAAACTGTTGTAAAATTTCTATTTCCATATGCATTCTTCTCCTACAAGAGCACACAACCAGCACACAAGCTCCTTAACTTTGGTGTTTCTCTACTAAATAGCACATGGATGACCTCAAATATTCCACAGTGACTAATATGTCTATCTTCATGTTATCAAGGATTTAAGACATTTTTAATTCCTTTTTAAGCATGTCAATATTACAGTACTTAATTTCAATTAAATTCTCAAAAATGCCTTGAAACACAAATAAGAAACCTGAAGTGTGTACAGTAACAGTGTCACGGTGATTTTTTTTAAAGACTTTTATGTGTACTGGGCCCTAGGGGCACAGCCTGAAATCCCAGCTACTTGAGGGCTCAAGTAGACTATTGAGTATATGAAGGGAGGAAACAACGAGGAGATAAGAAAGAAGAGCAATGGCAGTGGATATGCTAAAGGTATGGAAATGTCCTGAAAGTTCATTAATTCCCATAATTAATATATGCTAAGAAAAAACCAAATAAGGCAAATAACAGGACATTTAACATCTTATAAAAAAAAAAAAAAAAAAAAAAAAAAAAAAAAAAAAAACAGCAAGTAGCCTTTAGAGGACGTGGCAAACATGGACAGTCCACCAAGGAGGACATGCATGCTGCTAAACTGTGAGAGACACACAATAGTCCTAGGGGTGCTCAACCTCCTTCTAAGAACAGGAACAAAGTTCAAATGCTGCTGCCAAATGTGGATCAGCTAAGCCATGGCACATACAGCAGGGGAAAGGCCACTGGGGTGCCCAGGGATGTGGACATTATGGGTAAATAAGAGAAACATCTAGGTGCACCTAGTATACTATTTCACATGTTGTGACATGTCAGTTCTATTCTCAGCTCAATATTTTCAGAAAAATCTTTCAAATGTAGACTATGGAAAACGTGTACGAGTATGTACCAAACTAATGGAATAAAATACACAACCTAGATGACTCAAACATACATTAAAAGGAAGAAACGAATCATGAAAATTCCCTAATTTGGCAAATATAGATACAATATTGCCAGAAATCTTATACATAAACGTTAAGTAAGAGAAAAGAATGAGGATCCCAGCATCAGAGGGTCACTGGGGGCTTAGCTGAGACAGGAGACGCTTTGCCTCTCCTTACAGGAGGGTGGGCATCGAATGTTATTCCTTAAAGCAGCAGCATGGAGGTGTGCTCAGCCCATCAGACTCCTTAGACTCCATCATTTAAACGTGCTGATATACGTACGCAATGTGTGAAAACAAAGTCTGGCATCTGGTATAACGCATCTGAGACACAAAGCTAAAGACACTGCATGAAACTGAGCACAGCAGACATGATGATTATGTGAAACTGGAAGCAAGGCCAATTGTCTCTTCACAGCAGAACAGTAACTAAGACTCACAGCATGTGCCAGTGAATTCAACTTGTGCATTGCATAATGAATACGTATTGTAAATGCATCATGTAAGTATATATAATCTGTATTTGTCAACTACTAAAAAATATATATAGTACAAATAAGAGAATATGAATTAGCAAAGAAAAAAGGTGCACACAGGTGCACGACAGAGGTCAGCTCACCTCTGTAAGGTGTCCCCACAGGTGCTGCACATACATTCTTCTCATAGCTTTTCAAACGATCTTCTAGATTATGGACCTAAAAATAATATTTAAGACATACCATAAAATTAATATGGAAATCACAAGTAATAAAAAGAAAGCTACAGTCACTGCATTCTTCTTACTGCTAAAGGATTAGTATTTACAGATAAAATTAAAAGAAATGGGTTCTTTGGTAGAAGCTAAAAGCATATTTAATCAAAGAAAAAATTGCATAAATTGAATTTTATTAAAATCAAAAACTCTGTGTATCAAAAGACTATCAAAAATATGAAAAGACAAATTGTAAAATGGGAGAAATGTTTGCAAATCACATATCTGATAAGAAATTTGTGTTCAGACACTTAAGTCCTTACATCTCAACAACAAAAAGAAAACAGAACTCCAAAAACAATCAAACTACATTACTCCAACATAAACTAACACCACAATGGAATGATGCATTCTACCTGCTTGGATGGCTCTAATTAAAACCTTGTTGATAAGAACATGAAAAATGGAGTCCTTATAGACCAGTGGTGTGATTTGGCATTGAGCAGCTGCTATGAAAAAGTATGGCCATTTCTCGAGAAGTTTTAATACAGAAAGCCACTGCACCCCTTCCTATACATCTACCTAAAAGAACTCAAGTGCTCAAACAAAAAGGGTCACACAAGGTCAGGCACTGTGGCATGCTCCCCCAATCCCACACTCAGACAGGAGCTCTGTGACAGCCTTGTCTAGAGTGAGCTCCAGGACAGCCAGGACTACACTGAGAAACCCTGTCTCAAAAGACAGAACAAACATGGGCACACAAATGTTCCTAACAGCACGATTTGCTACAGACAAAGGTGGAAATAGCCCAAATGTGTATAAACTGGTGAGTGGCTACACTGTGGGACGGCCATGGGGTAGAGTTCATATACTGCTCACAGAAAGAGTTATGGTCAAGGCAGCCGGGAGCAGCAGCCCATGTCTCAGATCTCAGCCAGGGCTACACAGAGAAAGGCAGACAACATGGATGTACAGAGACCATAAGCTGTAACGACTGAAGCTAACATCATAGGTTGTGTACTGTACGGTTCCATTAAATGACATGCCCCCAGCATGCAAACCCAGGAAACAGAAAGCAGAGTAGTGGCTGCCAGAGTCTGAAGAGAGGCGGCAACAGGAGTGACAGTTAAGTGTAAAACGATGAAAACGATGAATTTATGGTGTGAACTTCATTACGATAGAATGACTGATACAAACATCACTGCGCTGTGACAGTCTTGAAGAATATAAATTATTACAATGTTATAAACACAACATCATTCAAAATATTAAACACTAGAAACAGTAGAATATGAATGTTCTAGTTTGGGCCTGGAGAAATGGCTCAGGGGTGAGGAGCACTGGCTGCTCCCATAGAGAAGCAGGTTCAATTCCTGACGCCCACATGGCAGTTCACACCTGCAACTTGTTTCAAGGGAACCATGGCAACAGGCACACACATTGTGTACAGACAGATTTATGAAGGCAAAATACTCATACAAATAGAATAAGTAAACCTAAAGAACCCCCTAATGTTCCATTATAAATATATGCAAGCAGAGATGTAAGGTCTGCCGCACATGCGTGTGGGTTTGGAAATAAGACTTCACAGTAGTAAGTCACCATCAACTCAACTGTCTCTAAGGACACACCCACAGCAGCCACGCTCGCCTGTACCTGCTCTCTCAACTCCTGCTCCTTCAGCTTGGAATCACTTATCAGAGTGGTCTTCTGGGCTAGCTGTGTCTGCAAGAACAAAAACCAGATGGAAATGAGTGTATCCCCTCAATGCCTGGACCTGTTTCTTTCTGTACTAATTGCAAAAAAAGACCCTTTTTTGTAAAAAACGGTATCTCCGTCTTCACTTGCTAAAATAGAGGGGGGGGGGTGGTATTCCTAAAATGTACTAGCTTCAGAAAACTTCAATGAAAAACTAATCTTACCTGTAGTTCCAGAACTGTTACCTGGAGATTAAATAAAAAGAATATAAACAATAAAACAGAGCACCACGAAATGACAAGAAAATGAGATGCCACTTAATGATCATAAGAGAGTAAGAGGTCTTTAATAAAGCAATTTCAAATCATTGTTTTTACCTGGTCTGTGTTTGTGATCTAAACTGTCCACTTTCAAACAAACACAGTGCAGTGGAAAGGACTGGAGGCTGCATCAGCTCTAGCAGAAGCTGTCACGTCAGAGGAGGGGACGGAGGCCCAGCACAAGAATATGCTTGTCCAGCTGCACTCAACCTCATGAGTAAACAGGTCCCATCTTTCAAAGTCCTTTAAGACATTTCTGAGCACGACCTCTGAGGCTCATACTGGGCTCTGATTACAAAGTGTTTCTTATGGAACTCAGCGCAGGTACATGTGACTCAAGACTCAGGCCCTACAAGGACACCGCGTCAGCTAGATGCCAGTTATTTGGAAGGCTGAGCTGGGGTAAGCTCACTGAGCTCAGGGTTCAAACCTGGGAAACATGGCGGGACTATCATCTCAAATAAAGACAAAATCAAAACATTGGGAAGCAGGAGCATGCTCAAGGAGAATGGAGAGAACAATTCTGTTATGGACAGTCTCTTCCTCCTTCTGAGACAACTCAAAGGACCCATGTCGGTCTCAGCGCATCAACACTCCGGGAGTGAAGACACAGCATCACTTCTTCCGCCAGGGAGGCGCATGCTACTAGATCTGTGTTTAATAACAAAGGGGTACCCTCAGCCACAACTGTATGCTAAACAAACAGATGGAACTTGTTCATAGTTTCCTTTGGGAGGAAAAGGGTCCTTCCCACTCGCTCGCGAGTGAGGAGTGCCGCTCAGTGAGGCCTTTTATAAAGGCTTCATCTCCGCACTCTGGAAAGGAGCACCAAGTAACTGGCTGCTAGGAAACCACTGTTCTCAGTGACTGGTAACCTGTAAATTTTCTCACAGGTGGAGTCACAGTCTGCTAGTATCTGTAGAAAAGCCAGGAAGTGCTGGGAAACAGCAAAGTTTAGCCTGGATTTAAATTCCAATACAGCACTTAACACAGGATCTGAACTTTTGGTTTTAGTTGCAGTGACTGAAAAGGGAACTTGAGTCCTCAAAGGCCCTTGGACTAAATGAGCTGAATGTGTGGCAGCAGAGGGTGAGCCGAGCCCTGAAGATGGCCACGCTTCCCAGAACCACAAGAAGAAACTCAAAGCCCACTCACGCTGTCCGTGGTGCTCTCCTGCTCGTATTTCTTCTGGAGCTCCTGGAGCTGGGTCTGCAGGTCTGTTACTTTTGCGGTCATTTCTTCTTCACGGGCCTTTTGAAGGAAAACAGCCATGTGGCAGCAAGGTTAAAAAGAGTGCAGGGAGGGAGCGGTGCTCAACAGTCCCACATCTATGAGACACCCAGAACCCATCACTCCTCTCCTGTCGTCTTCCTGAGCTTACTCCCGGTGGAATGCCATGGCTCCACCCACACTCCCTCTGTCCACACAACCCAAGGTCATCTGCTGCTTGCACCCCTTCACGATGGGGTTAGCAGGTCTGACTGTGTACAGATCCTGGGGTGTAAGGTCCCCAAGATAATCAGGAAGTAAGTAGTATTTTCACACCCAGCCGACAAGTGACTGACCCCAAGAAGCTCTGGAACGACCTGGCTCCATTTTCCTCACTGACTCTGGATGAGCTGGTCACCTCAAGAGCTGGTCTTTGAAGCCTGTCTACTGACCTGCACATTTCACACCCATCCGTCCTACATCACACCAGCAGTTCCCAGATGACTTGATACAACTATTTCTTCATTTTCCCAAAGCATTGCAAAACAAAAAAGAAACGAGGCTGAACTAGAAAAGACTTAGATCCTGCTTAGCAGTCTGACACAGATCGCCTTCTGTTGTGTTCTGAGGGCTCTCAGATCTTGCCTCAGTCAGAAGACAAGATTCTGTGCTAAAGTTAGAGCTGGAATCCTGATCTGACAGTAAAGAAGTGTGTGTGCTGAGTGAGCCACCAGGAAAACCACCATTAGGTGTCACTGAACAGGAGCTGGCTGTCAGACGCATGAAAGCACTGTTCTCAGAGACGAGCCAATGGTTAGGCACAAACAGTGTGATGAGCACAGGGCACATGGAAAGTCTGACCCTTCTCATGAAGGTTTCCGAACGGCAAACAAAGCAGCAGAGGCCAGTCGGTGGTGCTGGGTGTCAGCTGTCTCCTCAGCGAGGCACCGACCTAGCCCCACATGCAACACCATCACCCTGCAGCTGAGATACCACTCACTGTCTGTGGTTTAGCTGTTTTGAGTCCACCTGCACATCCTTGTAGCTACCCAGACTCCATAGCTACTTATTCAGGCATATTCAGACATTTAGCTATGTCTGACACTTCTTTTGACAGCTGCAGACTACCAAGTAAGCTAAGGAAAGCCTTCTAAGAATTAGAAAAAAATCTCTAATGAATGGTTCGTAACTTAGAAAATAGCTCTGGACCCAGAGGACAACTCAGCCATAGGTAACTGACAACAAGGTACCAGGTCCTGTGCAAATCCCTAGTTCGTGAAAACAGGAAAAAAGAAGAGGAAGAGAGAGCAGAGAGACAGAAAGCAGAGAACTCAATTTTTGGTTCTGTTTCTTAAAAATAACAAACAAGAATAAAAGCAACTCTCACTATACATCATTCTCAAATACTCAAATGCGTACATTCAAGTTTTTCTAAATAAAGATAAATTGAAAACTTTTTAAAGATGCAGCACAGAGAAGCCAGGGAGCCGACCAGTGGATACAGTGCTGGCTACGCACTCATGACTCAGGCTCAGACTCTCAGCTCCCAGTAAAGAGCCAAGTTTGGTGGTACAGGTCTACACTCCAAGTACTGGTGGGAAGATCCCGGGGTTCCAGTTCCGAGGAGTGAGCCACAGGAAGCAAGATGGAGAGCGACTGAGGAAGATGCCTGACACGTGCATGCCGCTGTCTTAGTCGCTGACTGTCCATTGCTGCAACAGGGTCACTGTGCACGCTGTGACCATGGCAACTCTTACAGACATATACTTGGGGCTTGTTTACAGTTTCAGAGGTTTAGTCTGTCTTCCTCATCCTGATCGAAGGCAGCCGGGAATGAAGACACGGAGCATGGGCAAAGGTAATGCAAGAGAAGGAGAGTACAGCCTCGTCAGGCACCCCAGGTGACCAGTTCCTACAGCAGACTAGAACGCAGACTTCCACAGTTCACTGGCAGCAACAGTGCCGTCCAGAGAGAAGGAACATGAGCCATGACTCAGTGACAAAGTCTTAAGAGTACAGCACTGACCCCATGCCAGGGACACACACACATCTTTCACCGTAACCACAGAAATGCACTTGTGTATGAGGGGCCTAAGGACGTGTGAAGCAAAAGCCAGTTTCCATCCTTCATGTGTGGGAAGTGTGATGTTATCTGAAGGGCGGCAGCAACCCTGGCACGGAAGGTGGAAGCGGGTGATCTCGGTAAGATCAAGGCCAGCATGAACGACATGGAATCTTAGCTCAAAACACCAAACCAAACAAAACCAAGCCAACGACAAAAAGAAACACCTGAGATCAGGAAGAGGAACAGAAACATTTTGTGCTTGGATGTGTTGTTAATACATCACAGAACTATCATAAAGGATGGGGAAAGTGCAGTATTCCATGGTCAGTGTGGCAGCAACTTTTCAGAGAGAAGAGGAGGAGGGAAAGGGGAAGAGAGGACAGAATGGCTTTGCTCTGAGTCCTCAGAGCCTGAACTGTATATCCCCCATGCTAACTTGTGGTGCAAGCACTTCCATTTGATTCGGTTAAGCCAGTCAACACATCCTATTGAAATAAATCTCCCTCTCTAAACATGCAGTGACTAGAAGAGGTTAATAGTGTGTGAGGGCAGTGCTAACTGAAAAGCTAAGGCAGGAGCCTGGGGAAGAGTGCACACTGCCGTCCCAGAAGACGCAGCTTGGAGGCTGCTCTCCCACTTCCCTTCACAGAGCTTCCAGAGTGCTGCAGTTACCGGTCTTCCTGCCCCTCACCCTGGACCACACAAGCTGTCACAGAGGTGAACAGTCTACTCCCTTAGCATCCAGAGGAGGAATCACAAAAAAGAGCTACTTCCCGCGCTGAAGCTTCCAAGCTTAAATTCTCTCTCTCTCTCTCTCTCTCTCTCTCTCTCTCTCTCTCTCTCTCTCTCACACACACACACACACACACACACACACACACACAGACACACACACAGACACACACACACAAAGCTGTTATCTTCTTAAAGTTTCTTTCTTGGGTCTTATTTATAAAATATGTGAAGTTAATGATAAATCTCTATTCTAGAACTCAATGGATAGTGTTAGGCAAATCATTTAATATACTAAGGTTGCATTCCCTTCTGTATAGAAAACAAAAGCAAAGTAACAAGTATCAGAAGACAGACTAAACTGTATACATCAGGTGTACTAGATACACTGGACTATAAAACATTCCATAAGGAGTCAAAAAGTAACTGTATTTATTTATATTGAGACAAAGTCTTATATAGCCCAAACTGACCTTGAACTCCTGATCCTCCTAACCCAGCTCCGGAAGTGCCACAATCATAGGCACCAACACCTCAGTGGGTTTCTTGAAAGTACATTTATTACCTATGTGCCTACATGAAACTAGATTGCCATGTGCATGTAAATGTCTATGGTTTTGTGTGTACCATGCATGTGCAGTGCTCAAAGAGCACAGAAGAGAACACCAGATCCCTGGAAGTGAAATTACAGTTAGCTGTGAGCCACCAGGTAGGTGCTGGGAATAGAACCTGGATCCTCTGCAAGAGCAGACAGAGCTCTTAACCACTGAGCCATCTCTCCAACCTCTGGCTGTATTTTTAAAAACTCAGCACAAATATACTCTGAAAGTACAAGAAAATGTGCAATTTTTAAAATTTTCCTAATGAGATTTAAAGCTTACACACCCCACAAAAATGGAATTCCATACCCTGAAATGCCACTCAATTCGATTCCATTTAAAACAGTGGTTGTTACTATGTGTCCGTCGCTCACACACGCACTGCTGACACAGCTGAAGTATGGTCTTACGGAGAAGAGTGAGTGAACATCCTGGGCTCCAGCTCTCACTCTCGGTTACAGTGGGTTTTATTCTGCTACCGCAGCGCCACTAGCACACATGCTCTGAAACAGCATGTACTCAACACTAAACACTTAGCTGGTAAGTCCCCTCTTCCCACCCAGTCCACCCTGGACCATCAGACGGAAGTGAGTGGAGAAGGAAGAACCACCTCGGACACAGGCTGCTCTAGTTCTCAGATCTAACCCAAGCACAAAGCCTCACTTTAGTTTCTCTTAAAGACTTCTCAACATGAGAGAAGCCAGAACATTGAGCACTAATGCAAAACACTGCTACATTTCAAGTAAGAACAAAAACAAGGTACATCAAGTATCTCCTCGTATCTTCGAGCTGTCCTTTTCAGATCCTCCTCTTTTTCCGAGATCTTTCTATGCAACTGCTGTGTCTCTTCTTGGTGGCTTTGCAAAAGTTCAGCTTCCACCTCTTGGGCCTTATCTAATAAAGGACAGGGAAACACATGAGAAAACACGTTTGTGAGTATATGCCAATGGCAGTAGGAATTTCTCATTTCAAATTCATGTTGAAGAAACGCAGCAGAGCAGGAGGGGAGATGCTGCTTCTCGACAAAGGCAAGTGACGGGTGAGGCAGGTTAGGGGACTTTCCAGAGAACAAGAGCACGGTTTGGACAAAAGACCATTTTCCCTCAAGTTTAATGACATACAGTATCTACCACAGTGAGAAGAGGATAAGCTTCAACTGTGGCCTCTGCTGAGAGTGGTTTCCCTGCTGAGTTTAAAGCTGTGCTTACCGATGGTCTCCTGAACAGCTCTCTCCAGCTCCTGCTCCTTCTGTGCCAGCTGGGTGTTAAACTCCCGCATCAGCTGCTTCAGTGTGGAGTTGTGCTTCAACTCAAGATCTTCTTGCTCCTGCCTGAGTAACAAGAGTGGACGGAGGTGACTGCTGTCTCCACAGAGCAAGCGGCAAACAGGGAGCGGGCTTCAGAAGAGTGACCTCACACCGCGAGAGCCTGGGCTCTGGAGAACTGTTCCTTCCTACTTTAAACTTCTTCCCTAGATATGCAGACTACAGTGACAAGGCTACTGCTCAGAGAACAGCAGTAAGATCATTCCTCAAGACACGCAGCCAGCAGCTGTGATCTTACCTGCAAGAAAAGCTGTGTCCCTACACAAACATGGAATAACGCTGTCTCCAGCCCAAAACTATCAATTCTCTTCCGTACTTAACTTGCTAGACTTACGTAACACTTTGGGCAGGTAAAAGTGTCTACGATATACACCACATGTGCCCACGCATACATGCACACGGCACTCTGGGAACAACACTTACTTGAGTTTTTCCTCTGCTTCCTGCTCACATTCCTTCTTCAGGATGTCCAGTTCTTGCTGATGCTCCTTCCTCAGAGCTCGAAGGTCTTTCTGCAGTCTCGCCACCTCCTTGCTCAGCTTCTGCTTTTCCCGCTCTGACCCTGCCAGCTTTGACTCCAGGTCACTGTACTGACCATCTATGGTTGTCCCCAATTTCGACTGGATCGCATGTGATTTGGGATTTTCCTCAGGCCTATCTTCCACAATGCCCACAGATTTATTTTTCCCATCTATTTCTTGCTGTGACGATTGTGATTTTTCACATTTTAAGGTCAACTTTTCCACTTCAAGTCTATGGGCGCCCCTCTCTCTTATCAAGTCTGACTCCAGCTCTTTCACCCTTTGCTCCAGGGTCTGGCAAGTCAACTCCTTTTCCTGGAGGGTTTTCTGGACACTGTCAACCACACCTGCCCAATCCTGCTTCACCCCTGTGCTGTTACCAGTCTTCTCTCCCACGGGCTGAGACACAGGTAAGGAACACTCCATCTTTTCTCCAAGTTCTTCTTGAAGACATCCTATCAAAACTTGATCTTCGAGCTGCTTGGCTCCGGTGCAGTTTAACTCAGACTGAGATGGCGTCACCTCACCTTCGCCCTGCTCCAGCCTACGCAGCAGCTTCTCCTTTTCAATTAAACGTCTTTGCAGCATGCAGATTTGTTCTTTACATGCCTTCTGTGTGCAGTCTTGGGAATCTGCTGCTTCTTGCTCAAGAGACCCTGACACATTTTCGATGGATCTAGACACAACTGGCAATTCTGGCTCTGGAGAACTTTCTAGGTTTTTAAGTTTTTCTTCTAGGATGTGAATTTGCTTTTCTCTTTCTTGTAATTTTGCACTCAGCTCACTCAGCTGGATTTCTGTGTCTTTCGCACACTGCTGTGTTCTCTCTTCCATCTGAGACAAGAGCTGCTTCCTGATGGCAGCGATCTTCTGTTCGGCCTTCCTCTTCAGCTCCACTTTTGCAGAAATTTCTAACTCAAGTTTGTCTTCTAAAGCTTTCAGCTCCCCGTCTCTGCTTTTCACACTTGAATTCACATGTTCTAGCTCCTTCTTCACAACTCCAAGTTCAGCTTCCAGAGAGGACACGTGCTCTCGTAGTCCCAGGACTGTCTCCTCAGCCTCCCTCACCTTGTTGTCTTTCTCTTCTCCCAACTCTTCCAAGTGCCGAAGTCTCTGAACCAGTCCACTGTGCTCAGTGTCCCTCTGCTGGCTGCAATTCTTAAGTGTTTCATTTAGAGACTCAACTTCTTTTTTCCTCTGAGTAATACAGTCTTCTAATTCAACGACCCTTGCTGTCTGAGTCTTTAACTCAGACTCTAGATCACACTCCTTTTTCTCCATCTTGCTCTTCCTGTCTTCCATCTCGCCCTTTAGACATTCAAATCTTTTACTCTGCTGATCAAGGTCTTCCTTCAATAAACGTATCTGCTCATCCTTTTCATTGGCTTCTTTGGTTTTTAAGTCAAGCTGTGTCTGCAAGTCTTTGATAGTGCTTTGGTACTGTGCAAATCTGGGCTGTGCTTTTTTCTTCCACTCTGAGAGCTTGTTGGACCAATGATCTACCTGCTCGAGGGCAGACATTTTCTCCTTGCTCAGAGCATCGACTTTCAAAGACAGCTCTTGGAGCTGGCCTTGCAGCTGCAGCTCTTGCTCCTCATGCTGCTTGCTCAGCGCAGAGATGGCTTCGGCCTTGTCACTCGGGCTGACGCTGCTCTCCAGCTGAGCACTGAGATCGCTTAGCTGCTGGCTAAGACTGACGATCTCAGACTTCTTCTCTGAAAGTTCTTCTTTCAGTAGTGTGACAGCATTGATGTTTTCTGATAACTCTTTCTTCAACTGTGTGATACATGATTCCTTCTCAGAAGCCGCCTGCTGCTGCTGGCCTCCTTCTTTCTGTAAGGCTTCCTTTTCTGCGATAAGATCTTCCATATCAGCCTTCATGGTCTTAATCTGATTTTCTTTTTCTTCCAACTGATTGGTAACTTGCTGAAAAGAGCTCTTTAGAGTACACTGCTCCTCTGTCAGCTGTGTAAGTTGTGCTTCTAATTCAGAAACTTGGCCCATTCTTCTGAGCAGGGCCTCCCCAACTGTGGCTGTGTGGCGCTGGCAGCGGGACAGCCGAGAGAGAATAGCGTCAGCTTTGTCACGACTGGTGCAGACTAGTTCGTGTGTTTTAGCTTCTAACAAAGCTTTAGTTCTCTCACAGTGACGATCTAGCTGAGATGCCAGCTCCTCAAGCAAGGTTTTGAGACTCAAGCTTTTGTCCTCCAAGCTCTTCTTGCTGATCTCATGCGAAGACTTACAGCTCTGGAGCTCCTCCTCGGCAGCCCGCACCTTGTCTGTCAGCTCAGACACCCTGAGCTTCTCCTTCTCTGCCAGCATCTTCAGCTCAGCCAGCTCCTCTTGAAGAGAGAGCTTTTCCTTCAGAGAACAACCCAAATCAACTTCCAGCTTCTGCACCTGTGACTGCAGCTGAGCCTCCCTCTCTGACAGTGAAAGGATGACACTGGACTTCTGCTCCAGCTCTTCCTGCAGGCCGGCTAGTGCCACCTCCTGCCCAGCAACCGCCTCAGTGAGCTGCGCCACTTCCTTAGTCACCTCCTGTTTTTCAGACTGGACGATGAGGATCTTCTGCCTCAGCTCTCCCAGCTCCTGCTCCTTCTCCTCCATCTGCTTCTCATGCTTGTCCCGAAGCTCCTCAGCTTGCTGACTGAGTTTCTTTTCCCAGGACGCTATGACATCATCAAGCTTCTGCTGATGAGCCCCGGTCAGGCTTTCTATCTGCTGCCTCTGGTTCTCCTCCAGTCTCCACACCGTGTCGCTAATCCCAGCTGAGTTAGCCTGAGCCATTTCCAGGATTTGGGCGTTGAACTGTTTCTCTTTCTGACTAAACTCCAGGACAGTATTTTCAAGTTCTTTTTTAAGTTTGGCTTCCTGATCCAACAACTTTTTCTTTGTTTCTTGCATTTCCTTTGCTTTCTGCTTAATTTTTTCCATTCTTTTTTCCTGATTTTTAAATTTTGTTTCATATTCCTCATGCAATACACTAATGCTCTCTTCTTTAGAAGACAATTTCTGTTTGAGGATCTCGATTTCCTTGGCCTGTTCTTCTCTCATCTGTAAAATGACATTTTCCTTTTCCATCAGGATTTGCTGTGCCTGTTCCTTCTCCACATTACTGTTCTTGAGCTGTGACTCCTGGAGCTGCGCTAACGATCTGACCTCCTCCTCCAGCTCACTCCTCTTCCTCTCAAGCTGCTGCACCTGAGTTCTCTGAGCATCCAATTCCACACACACGTGCTTTTTCTGTGTTTCCATCTCAACTACCTGCTTGGTGAGAAGGTTCTTCTCTGTTTCCAGCTCCAGCACCTTTTGCTGCATCTGGGCCAGCCGCTCCTCATATGCGCCTGTCTGCTCCTGTGCACTGCTCTGCTGAGAGTGGAGGAGGTCCAGCTTGGCGAAGGCCTGTTGCAGCTCCCCGGCAGACTTTTGAAGACGAGCTTCAAGATCTTGTACCAGGGCCTGACGCTCTTTCAGGTATTCATCCTTCTCTTTCAGGAGACCCCCCAGCTGATTGATCTCATCTTTCAATGCCTTCTCGGTTCTGCGGACGGTTATTTCTTGTTGCTCACTGATGCTCTCAACCTCATGCTGGTGGTGACGCCTCTGCTCCTCCAGCTTGGCCTCTAAAGCCTGCTTCATTTTACCTGCATCACTCCTTAGGACAGAAAGCTCCTCTGCAAGCTGGTCCCGGGCTTTCAGTGCTTCTGACAGCTCAGAAGATACAGACTCCAGTTCCATCTGCTTCTCGTCCAGCTTCTCCATGGTCTTTTCATTCATGTCTTGTATGTGGGCCTGGAAGAGACTCTCCTTCTCCTTCAGTAATGCATCTTTTTCTTGCTGATACTTCTCTCTGAGCTCCTCCACGGCAGCCTGATGCTGCTGCGAGAGGCTCTGGAGTCTCTCCGTCCACAGGCCATCCTGCTGCTGCCGGAGGCTCTCCAGTTCTGCCCTGTGCTTCTCAGCCAGGGCTGTGAGTTCTGAGCTGTGCTTACTCTTCTCAGCTTCCAGGTGAACAGCCAAATGCTCTGACTGAGTTTTGCTTTCCTGTAAGCTTTTCTCCAAAGAGGTTTCCAATTCAAGAATTCTCTGTTAATGAAAAACGGATGTGTTTTACTAATGGCATACTTGTTTACTCGAGATGATACTCAGACTACGAGGGCCCACCTAAAGGCTGTTCTCTGAATGCCTCACATACCAGACCAAACATAAGGCAAGGGAGACGATACGCTGTGCTCGGTCACGAATGCAACCATGAACACAAACAGCTCTGGCCTTCCTCTACTTACCATTCGATAACCACTTCAGCCTCTCTACTAAAGAATTCCAATGGGAGAGTCAAAAGGAAACTAAACCACAGAACAGATAATGATAGTGAGTTTGGTAGCAAGACAGATCTCCACACTTTATGATTTTAGGTTTATAACAGTATTTTATTACTTTATAACTTAATTTTGAGGGAAAAAGGCATCTTATTTTTCTACCCCCAAAGGCATATATTTAAAAGCTTTAAAATATTTATTATTTTTATGTGTGGGGGGGAG